>NC_064856.1:17459470-17729470 GCF_024139225.1 Suncus etruscus | reverse complement strand
ATATAGGACTAAGTTAAGTATGCCTCATTTTGTGGGGTTTTTATAGGAAAACTGGGTCTTCGTGTTATTTGTCAAGTGACAAGTGACAAGAATGTTATAGAGAATGCAAGAATTATAGAGAGTGATCTGATTTTAGGCCTTTTAGGCCATCTATTGTCCTGTAAGTCTTGACAAGCCAGAGAGCACGGAAAGAATCTCTAATTTTGAGGCTTTGCTGGTTTCCCATTTATTGGGAAGAGCCCAGAAATTTGTAGAAATGTTAAAAATGTAGGAGGGTGGGGTGCAGTGGTGGCAAAGCAGTAGGGCATTTGCCTTGTATGCGTTAACCTAGGACAGACAGAACCTAGGTTCAATCCCCTGGCATCCCATGTGGTCCCTCAAGCCAGGGGCGATTTCTAAGTGCATAGCCAGGAATAACCAGTGTGGCCAAAAAAAAAAAAAAAAAAAAAAGTAGGATGGGAGCAGTGAAAAATGGGACTACTCACAGCAGCTGGCAAGGCTTCATTTTTCATTGAGCCACGCTGAACATTTCCCCAGGTGCCTAAAATGGGCTGAGCAAAGAGATGGAAGCCTCCTTTCTCGAGGCTACCTCCCTACTCCCCACTTTACCAAGTCACCCTGCAACAGCTTCACTAAACATGCTGATATAACTTCTTGTGGATGAAATTACCAAAGTTGTCTCAGTTAGGCAGATGGATTTTTTCTAGGGCATTTTTTTCTATTATTTAAGCTCAGAGAAGTCATTTTAATCAAATTGGCATAATTACATTCAAACCATGGAAACAGTTGTCTCTGTAACCATGCATCGCCCAATGTTATTTCTGACAGCTCTATTTTCTCACATTTCATTTCTAATGTACAAATCTCGAAGATTTGTTTTAAAGTGTGCTCTCCTTGGTAATGCATGGTACTGAATATGTATATAATACATATAATATATATAATATAGTATCAGATTATAGTCCATATTCAACTGTTTATTAATGTCCCCAAATATCACATGTAGTCTCCCTCCAAACCCTTCAATTCAAAATTTAATCATGAGAGCTGGAAAGATAGTATAGGATTTAAGGCATTTGCCTTGTACCTGGGTTTAATTTCCAGCACTGAATTGGCCCCTTGAGCACTGCTAGGTGTGAGGCCCCCGAGTGCAGAGCCAGGAGTAAGTCTTAAGCACTGCTAGGTATGATTAAAAAACAACAAAAAGCTTCCAGAAAAAAATTCAGTCAGGGATCATGTACATTTTGGAATGCCATGTCTTCTTGGTCCAGAATAGTTCTCACATCTTTCTTGCATTGACAGTTTATAAGAATCCCAGCCAATTGTTTCTGGATTTACTTTATATTTTCTCAAATTAGAGCTCAATTGTATACATGCAAAAATATTATGGAGGGCCAAAGTGATAGCACAGCAATAGGGCATTTGCCTTGCATGCGGCTGACGATGGACAAACTCAGGTTCAATCCTCAGCATCGCATGTGGTCCCCTGATCCTGCTAGGAGTGATTTCTGAGTGCAGAGCCATGAGTAACCCTTGAGCACTGCCAGGTGTGGGCCCCCCCAAAAATGCTATATGATGGCGTGCTTCTCCTATTGCTTCATATCAGAAGGGAATAATATAAAATATAAGACTATTAAAATAATATAAAATGGTCTCATTGCAATTACAATAAAATGCCAAGTTTTATGCATTGGCAAATGTCTATCAGGTAAAATTAATTAGAAAGGTACCCCCCCTTTGTAATTAAGAAAAAAGCTGTGCTCTTTAAAACTAAGAATATACTGTTCCCAATTACTTTTCAGTAATTTTTTTTGTTTCTGTTTTTGTTTGTTTTGGTCACACCCGGTAGTGCTCAGGGGTTACTCCTGGTTTCTACGCTCAGAAATCTTTCCTAGCAGGCTCGGGGGACCATATGGGATGCCGGGATTCGAACCACCATCCTTCTGCATGCAAGGCAAACCTTACCTCCATGCTATCTCTTTAGCCCCTACCTTTCAGTACTTTTTAGCAAGCTTTGTTGATCTCTACCTGAATTATTCTGCTGGTAATTGGAAAGGAGTGATTTTCTTCTTTTTATCTTTACAAATATTTTGTTGCTGTTTAGGGTAACGTGATTATAATAGTGATCATATTAATCCTTTTGATGTACAACTTAACTATACTTCTACCACCATCAAAATAAAATAGTGATTTTGTCCTTTAACTTTCCCAATTTTAGTATCCTGAAAACAAAAGAGGAGAGTAATCTCTTTTTCCCACTTTTTGTTTGTTTGTTTGTTTTGGGGTCACACCCAGCAGTGCTCAGGGGTCACTCCTCCTGGCTCTATGCCCAGAAATCCCTCAGGGCCAGGCTTGGGGTGGGGTGGGGTAACCATATGGGTTGCCGGGATTTGAACCAATGTCCTTAATGCAAGGTAAATGCCCTACCTCCATGCTATCTCTCCAGCCCCTTTCCCACTTTTTTTTTTGTTTTGTTTTGTTTTGTTTTGGGGTCACACCTGACAGTGCTCAGGGGTTACTCCTGTCTCTATGCTCAGAAATCGCTCCTGGCAGGCTCAGGGGACCATATGGGATGCCAGGATTTGAACCACTGACCTGCATGAAAGGCAAACGCCTTACCTTCATGCTATCTCTCCGATCCCCCCTTTCCCACTTTTTATCTAAGTTTTCATTATGGACTCAAGGATTTTTTTTTTTTTTTTAGCTAATCAAATTTTGGTTTGGAGGCCACACCAATGATGCTCAGGACTTACTCCTGGCTCTGCGCTTAGAATCACTCCTGGCAGGTCTGGGAGACCATATGGGATGCCAAGGATTGAGTCCAGGTCAGCCACAATGCAAGGCAAGTGTGCTACCCACTGTACTATCTCTCCAGTTCCCAACCTGAGATTTTGTTTAAAAGAAAACAGCTTTTATTGAAAGAAATCTGAAAGGGAGGGAGGGAGAGAGGGAGTGGGAGAGGGAGAGGGAGAAGGAGAGGGAGAGAGAGAGAGAGAGAGAGAGAGAGAGAGAGAGAGAGAGAGAGAGAGAAAGAGAGAGAGAGAGAGAGAGAGAAGGAGGGAGGGAGGAAGAAAGGGAGGAAAAAAGAGAGGGAGGGAGAATAGGGACTGTGGGCCACACCTGGTGGTATTCAGGGACTACGCTTGTGTATATATACACATATATTTCACTCTGGCTTCCAGACAACATTTCTTTCTGTTTTTTTGTTTGTTTGTTTGTTTGTTTGTTTTGTTTTGTTTTGGTTTGGTTTTTGGGCCACACCCGGCATTGCTCAGGTTACTCCTGGCTGTCTGCTCAGAAATAGCTCCTGGCAGGCATGGGGGACCACATGGGACACCGGGATTCGAACCAACCACCTTAGGTCCTGGATAGCTGCTTGCAAGGCAAACACCGTTGTGCTATCTCTCCGGGCCCTGTTTTTTGTTTTTGTTTTTGTTTTTGTTTTTTGGTGGGGGCACACCTGGTAACATTCAAGGGTTACTCCTAGCTATGTGCTCAGAAATTGCTCCTGGCTTGGGGGACCATATGGGACGCCAGAGGTATCAAACAGCAATCCGTCCAAGGCTAGTGCTGGCAAGGCAGATGCCATACTTCTCCGCGCCACTGCTCTGGCCCTGTGAGACAACACTTCTGATTTCCATAATCATTGATGAACTTTCACTGTTCTAGAATGTCACATGAATAGAATCAGGCAGTGTTTTGAATCTAGCTTCTTTCACATAGCCTAATATTCTCACTTTGTTTGACTTGGTTGGTTTTCGGGGTATAGGCCACACCTAGCAGCGCTCAGGGATTACCCCTGGCTCTATAATCAGAGATAACACTTGATGAAGCTCAAAGAGGGGGGTTGGGCATCATAAGTGGTGCCAGGGATGGAACCATGATTGATTACATGCAAGGTAAGGCCCTTAACCAGTGTACTATCTCCAGTTCCCACACTTCATAACTTTGGTGGTTACCTGAGGATTCTTGAACTCTTTCTCTCTAAGCTATGTACACACACACACACACACACACACACACACACACACACACACACACACACCACTTTGCCATAGGGCTCTTTGATTGTTATAATGACTTCCAAAGTAGCTATCTCAAGTGCACCCACTAAATGCAAAGTGAAGAAAGCAAGAAAAAAAAAAGATAATTCAAAGAGACTGATGTGTGTGTTCTAGACACTGTGAAAGTGTTACAAGATACATTATTTTAACAATGGAGCATAAAAAAGGAATTTATAAAACACTATCTGAGCAAAATGGAATGTGTGCCATTATAAAGGCATGTGGTTGTTAGCTTTCATTAATTCACAAAATATTTACTTAGTGCAGGCACTTTCCAAAGCATTCAGGATACATCCATGAGTAAGACAAACATATTTTGTGCCTTCTAGGGCCCACACTGTAGTTAGAAGACAGATAAGCAATTGCAATTTGGCTCCAGTCCCCAGAAATTTTATAACCTTGAACAAGTTAACCTTCTTAAACCTCAGAGTGCTATTGTGTAATAAAGAAAATAAAGCGGGCCCGGAGAGATAGCACAGCAGTGTTTGCCTTGCAAGCAGCCGATCCAGGACCAAAGGTGGTTGGTTCGAATCCCGGTGTCCCATGTGGTCCCCCGTGCCTGCCAGGAGCTATTTCTGAGCAGACAGCCAGGAGTAACCCCTGAGCATCGCCGGGTGTGGCCCAAAAACCAAAAAACCAAAAAAAAAAAAAAAAAAAAGAAAGAAAGAAAAGAAAGCATCTACCTCAAATAATTGTTCTGAGTTTTGTCTGAGATAATAAATAAAAAGCACTTAACACAAGACCCAGTATAAAATAAGCACAGAGAGATATATTAATACAGTATTAGTTATTGTGCCATAGATATAATGTAGCCAGTAGGGTGCTTGCCTTGCATCTGGATGGCCCAGTTTTTGTTTGGTTTTGTTTTGGGGCCACACCCGGTGATGCTCAGGGGTTACTCCTGGCTATGCACTTAGAAATCATCACTGGCTCGGAGGACCATATGGGATGCTGGGGATCGAACCCAGATCTATCCTGGGTCAGCCACGTGCAAGGCAAACTTCCTACTGCTGTGCCATCGCTCCAGCCCCTAGATGACCCAGTTTCATTCCAGGCACCGCATTTGGTCTCCTGAGCCTTATAAGTAGTAATTCCTGAGTACAGAGCCAGGAGTCATCACTGAGCACCACAAAAACAAAACAAAACAAAACAAAACAGCTATTATTATCACATTATTTTTATTATATAATTTTTCTGTTTGAGGATAAGAAAAATCTGTGTTGGTGATCACACACAGTTGTGGTCCCAGAAGTCCCAGAGAGTAAGCTGCTGAGACCATGCTCTGTACTTGTGAATGGCACAGGGGATCAAACTTATAGCCACATGCATGCCAGAAGGTTCTGGCCATGGACCACTCCCTTTAACCTGGTATTTGAAAATATGCTAAGCAATCTAGCTCTGTCCTTGTTCAGTTCTAATTCCCATAGTTCCTCATGTGCCAAGAAATAGAATCATTAGAGGCCCATGTAGACTGAGGGTGAAGTCCTACATTTTGTTTAAGACCAACTTCTTTTTATTTTGTCTTATTTTGTATTTTAGGCCACACCTGGGAAAATTCAGGGGTTATTCCAGGCTCTGTGCCCAGGAACTACTCTTGGTGGTGTTTGAGAGACTATATGGAATACCAGGGAGTGAACCCAGGTTGGTGACATGCGAGGCAAATGCTCTGCCTGTGGCACTATTGCTCAAGTTCAATCTTTTTTTGGGGGGTCGGGAGTGGGAAGAGCACATGCAGCAATGCTCAGAGTTTGCTCCTGGTTCTGCACTCAGGAATTTCTCAGGAATTACTCCTGGAAGTACTCGGGAAACTATATATGGTGTCAGGGAATTGAACCAGAAAACAAATGGTACAGCATAAAGCAAGCATCGCATAGCCAGCCTGCTGTCACCTTCGACTCTGGAGGCACAGTGCCCTCCCCTCAGGGAGGAAAGCAATAATGCCCAAGGCCCAAGCCACCCATGTGCCCTGCAGGGAGCCAGGCAGGGTCAGGCTGGGGCGTTGTATCCTGGCCCTGCTGCCCACTGTTAGCCAAGCTCCTTGGGGTGAGGCAGGATGAACACTTAGGGGCATGTCCCCAAGAAGTATTTCCTAAGAATTATTCTTGATGGGCTTGAAGGACCTATCACCCTTGACTGCCACTTGTTCCCCCATTCCGTGCCTTACCCAGGCTCATCCAGCTGGCCCATCTCCTGCTGGACCCCCAAGGATGGGCCGGGGATCACCCCTTCTCTGCCTGTTACACATCTTGCATCGAGAAAGTTTTGGACCTGGGCTGGAATCAGGTACTTACTGAGGTGGGGGCCTCTGAGAAGATGCCTCACTCGCTCTTGTCTCTGAGCCCCACATTCTCCAGCCTTAAGGTGAATGAGCGTCTGCTGTAGGCGTGTGTGGGGGCCCTGGGCCGGTATGTGTTGGGGAGCATGAGGCGATGTCTCCCAGCTTCAAGTGTGTGTGTGTGTGTGTGTGTGTGTGTGTGTGTGTGTGTGTGTGTGTGTGTGTGTGTGTGTGTGTGCATATGCTTGTAGGTGGGTGGGATGTTCACCTGCCTGGCCTGTGCATGTTACCCCAGGGAAGTGGGCTGACCGAGCTGGGGGTCCCACTTGTGTTCCACTATTGCTCTGGCTCTCCCTGTCCCCCAACATCTTCAGGAATTCAAATTTAGTTTTTGTGGTTTTAAATCTTCCCACAAGCCTCCTGTACTAGGTAGGTGAAAAAAGTCATCCTGGGGAGGGTGGTGGTGGGAGTGTCGCTGGAAAGGTCTTTTTCCTTTCTGTGTGTGTGTATGTCATTTATCTAATCATTCTCCCACTTCCCCGCTGGCCTTTTCCGTCCTTGTATTTGTATGGTACAAGCAATAAAACACTTGCTTCAGGGGAAAAAAAGATCAAAATACCTCTGAACAAAGCCTGGTTTCCTTGAATTATATAATTATTCCAATAAAGTTACAAAGGTTCAACTTCCTTTTGAATCTACTCTTTAGAAACAATACCAAAATGTCTTGTAAAAATATACAGATATCTTGACCAGGAATATGCTCAGGCATTAAAGCACAGACTTTGCATGCACGATTATCTGGTTTCAGTTCCAGGCACTGCAAGCCCCACACACACTCCAGAAATAACTGGAAGTAGGTCTGGTGGCTTCTGAGTGTTACTGGAATTACCTCAAATAAGAAGTAAGGAAAAGCTATTGCCTCGAATTCAACTACAATCAATTCTTTGGAATCTTCTCACGATCAACAAATTTGAATTCTGTGGTGGACTTAAGTTTTACAAAATATCCCAAGTCTTCTGAGCCTGATAAATAAATGAATGACAATGTGAATGAATGAGGGAAGTGGAAAGCCTGTCTAGAGTACAGGCGGGGGGGGTGGGGGTGGGGGTGGGGGTGGGGGGGGTGGGGAGGAGGAAGAGTTGGTTGCACTGGTGAAGGGGTGTGTTCTTTTTTTTTTTAAGGGGGGTGTTCTTTTTTTTTTTTTTTGGTTTTTGGGCCACACCCGTTTGACGCTCAGGGGTTACTCCTGGCTATGTGCTCAGAAATCGCCCCTGGCTTGGGGGGACCATATGGGACGCCGGGGGATCAAACCTCGGTCCGTTCTTGGCTAGCGCTTGTAAGGCAGACACCTTACCTCTAGCGCCACCTTCCCGGCCCCTAGGGGGGTGTTCTTTACATGACTAAAACTCAACCACAATCATGTTTGTAATCAAGGTGTTTAAATAAAGATATTAATTAAAAAAAAGAAAATTACCATAGTAATTAAAATATTATAAGAGTTCAATAAATGTTAATTCCATTAAAAAAAACATTTTGGGGTTGGAGAGATAGCACAATGGCAGGGTACCCAGAAGGACAGTGGTTCGAATCCCTGCATTCCATATGGTCCCCTGTGCCTGCCAGGGGTGATTTCTGAGCCTAGAGCCAGGAGTAATCCCTGAGTATTGCCGGGTGTGACCCCCCCCCCAAAAGAAACCCCAAAACAATGGCAGGGTACCAATCCAGGATGGCATCCCATTTGGTCCCCCAAGCCTGCCAGGAGCGATTTCTGAGCACAGAGCCAGGAGTAATCCTAAGCGCCACAGGTGTGACCCAAATACCAAAAAAGAGGAAAAAACATTTTATTCAAATACTGTGAGATTTATATCAGAGGTGCTGAGTTTTATGAACAGTTACTTCCCTAGCATCTTTATCCAGCACTCTCCAATACTAATCTTCCTCATAAGCATCATTTTCAGTGTGTTTTTGTTTTTGTTTTGGGGCCATACCTGGTGGTAGTCAGAGGTTACTCCTGGCTCTGCACTCAAGAATTATTCTTGGGGTTGGAGCAATAGCACAGTGGTAGGGCATTTGCCTTGTGTGCAGCAGATCCAGAACAGACTTCGGTTAGATTCCTGGCATCCCATGTTGTCCCCTGAGCCTGCCAGGAGCGATTTCTGATTGCATGACCAGAAGTGGCCCCTGAGCATCACCAGGTGTGGCCCAAAAACCAAGAAAAAAAAATTATTTTGATGGGTTTGAGGGACCATATGGGATGTCAGGGATCAAACCTGGGTCAGCCATATGCAAGGCAAGTATCCTACTCACTATACTATTCTATACTATGCTATCTCTCTGGTCCCATCAATGTGTCCTTCTTCCTTCCTTCCTCCCTCCCTTCCTTCCTTCCTCCCTCCCTTCCTCCCTTCCTTCCTTCCTTTCTCCCTTCCTTCCTTCCTCCCTCCCTCACTCCCTTCTTCCCTCCCTCCCTCCCTCCCTTCCTTCCTTCCTCCCTCCCTCACTCCCTTCTTCCCTCCCTCCCTCCCTCCCTCCCTTCTTCCCTCCCTCCCTCCCTTTCTCCCTCCCTCCCTCCCTCCCTTCCTTCTTTCCTCCCTCCCTCCCTCCCTCCCTCCCCCCTCCCTTCCTTCCTTCCTTTCTCCCTCCCTCCCTCCCTTCCTTCCTCCTTCCCTTCTTCCTTCCTCCCTCCCTCCCTTCTTCCTTCCTTTCTCCCTCCCTCCCTTCTTCCTCCCTCCCTCCCTTCCTTCCTTCTTCCTTCCTCCCTCCCTCCCCCTCCCTCCTTCCTTTCTTTCTTCCTCCCACCTTCCTTTCTTTCTTCCTTCCTTCCTTCCTTCCTTCCTTCCTTCCTTCCTTCCTTCCTTCCTTCCTTCCTTCCTTCCTTCTTCCTTCCTTCCTTCCTTCCTTCCTTCCTCCCTCCCTTCCTTCTTTCTTTTTGGTTTTTGGGCCACACTCGGTGACGCTCAGTGGCTACTCCTGGCTATGCGCTCAGGAATGACTCCTGGCTTGGGGGACCACATGGGATGCCGGGGGATCCAACCATGGTCCGTCCTAGGTTAGCATGGGCAAGGCAGATGCCTTACTGCTTGCACCATTGCTCCGACCCCAGAGTGTTCATTTTAAAAAACTTAGTACAATGGAAAGAAATCCCAGATGATATATTGCAGTACTAAAAAATAAAATTGGAACAGAATACATGGAGAAAAGAGAATAGATTCTAATCAGGACTTAATGTCAAAAATTAAACATGGGAAACATGGTTTCAGTTTTTTAGCATAAAGATCATAAGATAATAAATTGAATAATCTTATGTCTATATATTTAATTTGATTTTGTTTTTGGACACATATTATCCTGTTTTTGTGCTCTAGGATCACCCCTGGCAGTGCTCAGGGATTGAACCAGAATCAGCCATTAAGCAAAGTGCTAAGCACCTTAGTCTCTGCATTATCTTTTGGGCCCAATATTTGAATTTTTTGCTTTGGTTTTAGTTTGGGAGCTCTGGAACTAATCCCCTTTCAGCATCCAATTCATCCAATTCTTGTCCAAAGTGATCAATTCCAACTACTGTTGTTATAGTGGACCCTTCTCTATCCTAACTGCATTCACTGCTCTTTGAGATAAGCTTCCTACCATGGACTGCTCTTCCTGACATTCATCTCTATTATCTCTGGATATTACCATACTATCTTTTATTTTTCTTTTTTCTTTTTGGTTTTTGGGCCACACCCGGCAGTGCTCAGGGGTTACTCCTGGCTGTCTGCCCAGAAATAGCTCCTGGCAGGCAAGGGGGACCATATGGAACACCAGGATTCGAACCAACCACCTTTGGTCCTGGATCGGCTGCTTGCAAGGCAAACGCCGCTGTGCTATCTCTCCGGGCCCTCTTTTATTTTTCTTATATCCCACACATGAGTGAGATTATTCAATCCCTCTCCTTCTGGCTCATTCCACTCAATTTAATACTCTTCATATATATTCATGTATAAGCAAATTTCATGAATTAATTATTCCTAGAAGCTGAATAGTATTCCTATATATTAATTATAATTAATTAATATATATCATTAATATAATGATTTGGGGCTAAAGAGATAGTACAGGGCTGGAGAGATAGCATGGAGGTAAGGCGTTTGTTTTACCCAGTATCCCATATGGTCCCCTGAGCCTGCCAGGAGCAATTTCCGAGCATAGAGCTGGGTGTGGCTCCCCCCAAAAAAACCAAAAACAAAAAAGAGAAATAGTATAGTGGAAGGGCACTTGACTTATATGTGGCGAATTTGGGATTAATCCCCAACTCCCAATATTGGTTATCTGAGCCCATCAGGAGTGTCCCCTTAGTGTAGAGCCAGGAGTAAGCCCAGACCCAGAGCACAGCTAGGTGTGGCCCCTGTTGATTTAATTATAAAGTATAATGTTTAGGGGCTGGAGTGGTGGTGCAAGTGGTAGGGTGTTTGCCTTGCACGCTGCTAACCTAGGATGGACCGTGGTTCGATCCCCCTACATTCGATATGGTCCCCCAAGCCAGGAACAATTTCTGAGCACATAGGCAGGAGTAACCCCTGAGCGTTACCGGGTGTGGCCCAAAAAGCAAAATAATAATAATAATAATAATAATAATAATAATAATAATAATAATAATAATAATGTTTAATGTCCACGTGTCTGGTGAGGCCTCCCTTGGCACAGCATGGCACCTCTAGCCCCTTCAGCGGATGAGTCTGAAGATTTTAGGATAATGATAGAGAGATTAATTCAAAAGCAGTAGGGGCCGGGTGGTGGCGCTGGAGGTAAGGTGCCTGCCTTGCCTGCGCTAGCCTAGGACGGACCGCGGTTCAATCCCCCGGCATCCCATATGGTCCCCCAAGCCAGGAGCGACTTCTGAGCGCATAGCCAGGAGTAACCCCTGAGCGTCACCGGGTGTGGCCCAAAAACCAAAAAAAAAAAAATAAAAATAAAAAAAACAAAAGCAGTCAGTTAGAGTTTCATTGGAGTCACATCTGCCATGTGCAGCTCTGCCATGTCTGCCTAACTCTTCTCTTTCTCTCAGAAGCTCTTAGTCTCCCTTTTAGCTGCTCTCCACACTTTCTTGCTTCTCCTCCCTCCCCACAGATATCTTTTATTTATTATTCAAAATCACAGATCTGGGGGCCAGAGTAGTGGTGCAAGCGGTAGGGCGTTTGCTTTGCCTGCACTAGCCTAGGACAGACCGCGGTTCGATCCCCTGGCGTCCCATATGGTTCCCCAAGCCAGGAACGATTTCTGAGCGCATAACCAGGAGTAACCCCCGAGAGTCACCAAGTGTGCCCCCCCAAATAAAAACACAGACCAGATGTGGGTGGGTCTGACCATCCAGGTCAGATTAACATAGGGCAGTGGTGGCGAACAAGTTCGCCAAAATTTTAAACTGTGAGAGTCAAAGAGCCACACCACGCAGTGACCTGCCAAAACAGACAAACACTCACACAAAAGCATATAATTTTAATAATAATATATTAAACACATATTGCATTTTGCCATTTTGAGTGAGAGTAAAAATCCTGCAGTGATGGTGAGGGTGTGCTGCGTCCTCCACACTAAGAACTAACAGCAAGTTGTTGTGACACAACATGTGACACACCGCTGGCCCATGCAGATGTTTCCGAGGGATGGGAGATGGGATGACGCAGCTCGAAGATGTCTCCTCAGAGGTCCCTCCTTAGAAGCAGCAGAACAAAATCCAAACTTGGCAAAGAGCCACAGTATACAAAATAATGATGAGGCAAAGAGCCACATTTATAGGGCATTGGGAGAGGGGTTCCTTACTTCCCCCAAGTCCAAATATAAACAAATCTAGTTTCATTTATCTAGATTTTATATTGATGAAAATGCACTTGTACCTTTAAAATTTTTTTCTTTTTGTTGTTGGATATTGGGTCACAACTAAAAGATGTTTGGAAGGCTACTTCCAGTTCTTCCAGTTCTGTGTTGGGGACCATCAATCATAGTATTCCCAGGCTCCAAGGCAAACACCGCTGTGCTATATGTCCAGGCCCTTTTTTTTTTTTTTTTTTTGCCACACCCGGTGACGCTCAGGGGTTACTCCTGGCTATGCACTCAGAAATCACTCCTGGCTTGGGGGACCATATGGGATGCCAGGGGATCGAACCATGATCCGTCCTAGGCTAGCAAGGCTAGCCTTATGGCTTGCACCAACACTCCAGCCCATATCTACAAATACTTTTAATAAGACTCTCCTAAAAATGACCTGACCACTTATATCAGCCTAAAACAACTGCTGTATATATAAATACATATATGTATACATATATATGTATATATATGTATATATATATTTTGTTTTTGTTTTTGTGTCACACCCGGCAGTGCTCAGGGGTTACTCCTGGCTCTATGCTCAGAAATCGCCCATGGCAGGTACCGGGGACCATATGGGATGCTGGGATTCGAACCACCGTCCTTCTGCATGAAAGGCAAAAGCCTTACCTCCATGCTATCTCTCTGGCCCCCATACCAGGTTTTTTATGTCCAGGAACTCTGCTCAGACCTGACAGTCAGCTGACCTGGATATGGTTCGCTTACCTGATGTTCAAATGCAGCTCAAATTTGAGCTGTACCCAGCAATGTTCAGGGGTTATTCCTCAATCTTTTCTTGGGAATTACTTCTGTTGGTGCTTGACGACCATATGAGATGCCAGAGATTGAACCTAGGTCAACTGCATGCACTCAAATGCCTCATGTATAAATAACAGCTCAGAAATTTTACAGTCTCAAAACCAGTCTTAAAATAAAAACTGAAAAGTCTACTTTATGGCAAGGCAGCTCCAACAAACACACTAAACCACTACAAAAATGATTAACTCAATCCCATGATAATCTCCTTCAGTGTCATTGGACTAAATGCACCAGTTAATAGACACAGAGTGGCAAATGGATCAAAAAGTTGAATCCAAAGTTTTGCTGCCTACTAGAAACACATCTGATATAGAGAAAACATAGACTCAAAGTCAAATGTTGGAGAACAATCACTTGAGCAAACAACTCCCTTAAAAAGGCAAAGGTGGGCCCGGAGAGATAGAACAGCGGTATTTGCCTTGCAAGCAGCCGATCCAGGACCAAAGGTGGTTGGTTCAAATCCCGGTGTCCCATATGGTCCCCCGTGCCTGCCAGGAGCTATTTCTGAGCAGACAGCCAGGAGTAACCCCTGAGCACTGCCGGGTGTGGCCCAAAAACAAAAACAAAAACAAAAGGCAAAGGTGTCAGACGACACTGATTTTAAACTTAAAAATAATACACCATATCAACACAGGGAGAAATAAAAAACATATTATCAGGGACCAGAGCAATGGCGCAGTGGTAGGGTGTTTGTCTTGCACATGGCTGACCCAGGACAGACCTCAATTCGATCCCCAACGTCCTATATGGTCCCTCAAGCCAGAAGCAACTTCTGAGTGCTTAGCCAGGAGTAACCTCTGAGCATCACCGGGTGTAGCCCCCCCAAAAAAACAACCCATATTATCATATAAATAAATGTAAAGAAAGCATTTGATAAGGCCCAACACCGTTCATGATAAAAAAAAAAAACCCTCAACAAGATGGGAATGAAAGGAACTTTTCTCAATATAGTCAAGGCCATTTGGGGCCAAAGAGATAGCACAGGGGTAGGGCATTTGCCTTGCATGCAGCTGATCTAGGACAGATGATGGTTCAAAACCAGGCATCCTATATGGTCCCCCGTGCCTGCCAGAAGCTATTTCTGAGCATAGAGCCAGGAGTAACCCCTGAGTGTGGTCGGGTATGACTTAAAAACAAAAACAAAAACAGGCCATTTACCACAAGCTCATGGCAAATATTATGCTGAATGGGGAAAAACTGAAAACCTTTCCTCTAAAATCTGGCATAAAATAAGGCTGCCCCCTCTCACCACTCCTATTCAACATAGAAATAGAAGTACTTGCCATAGCAATCAGGCATGAAAAAGATATCAAGGGCATCCAGATATATCAGAAAAGAAGTCAAGTTCTCACTGTGTGCTGACAACATAAAACTATATTTAGAAAATCCTAAAGACTCTACCAAAAATATTTTAGAAACAGTGGATTTGTATAGCAAAGTAGCAAGCTAAGAATTAATATGCATAGGATTGTTTTTAAATGTCTTATATATCATGATATAGAAAAAACAGATATAAAGAACAATCCTATTCACAATTTTGCCACAATACTCAAGTACCCTGAAATCAACTAAAGAGGTGAAAGATAGGGGCTGGAGAAATAGAATGGAGGTAGAGCATTAGCCTTGCATACAGAAAGATGGTAGTTCGAATCCCGGCATCCCATATGATTCCCCAAACCTGCCAGGAGTGATTTCTGAGCATAGAGTCAGGAGTGACCCCTGAGTACTGCTGGGTGTGACCCCCCCCAAAAAAAGAGGTGAAAGATCTATACAAAGAAAAACTACAGAACACTGCTTTAAGAAATAAAACATCACACAAGAAAGTGAAAACATACCCTGTTCATGGATTAGGAGGATTAACATAATTAAAATGGCAATTAAATCTGCCCAAAGCATTATATATATAATATATATATATAATATATATATATATATATTCAATTCAAAGGATAATCATGGGGCCCGGAGAGATAGCACAGCGGCGTTTGCCTTGCAAGCAGCTGATCCAGGACCAAAGGTGGTTGGTTCGAATCCCGGTGTCCCATATGGTCCCCCGTGCCTGCCAGGAGCTATTTCTGAGCAGACAGCCAGGAGTAACCCCTGAGCAACGCTGGGTGTGGCCCAAAAACCAAAAAAAAAAAAAAAAACCAAAACAAAACAAAGGATAATCATGACATTTTTTCAAAGAAGTGGATCAAACACTCCTGAAATTCATTTGGAACAATGAATGCCCATGAATAGTTAAGGTAATACTTAGGAAAAAGAAGATGTAAAACATCACATTCCACAACTTTAAATTATACTACAAAGTTATGGTCATTAAAACGGCATGGTATTGGAGGGCTGGAGCAGTGGCTCAGGGTATAAGGCATCTGCCTTGCACATGCTAGCCTAGGATGGACTGCGGTTTGATCCCCCGTGTCCCATATGGTCCCCCAAGCCAGGAGCCATTTCTGAGCACATAGCCAGGAATAACCCCTGAGCATCACCAGATGTGGCCCAAAAACCAAAAAAAAAAAAAAAAAAAAAAAAAAGAACAAAAAAACAAAATACTCCAGCATGGTATTGGAATAAAGATATTTTCTCATATCAATGGAACAGACTTGAGTATTCAGAGAATGACTCTCAGATTAAAGGGCCAGAGTAATAGCACAGTGGGTAGGGTGTTTGCCTTGTACATGGCTGACCTGAGTTTGATTTTCCGGCATCCCAAATGGTCTCCCAGCATGCAAGGAGCATTTTATGAGTGTAGAGCCAGAAGTAACCCGTGAGCACTGCCGAGTGTGGCCCCAAAAAACAAACAAACAAACAAACAAACAAAAGGATTACAGACTTTGACATCAGACCTGATACTAAAAGGTATATAGAAGAAAACATAGGTAAGACATCCCATGACATTGAGACTTAAGGCAATAAATAAAAGACAGTATTGTAATAATATCCAAAGATAATAGAGACGAGGACTGGGAGGACCAGCCCATGATATGAAGCTTGCCAAAGAGTGGTGAGTGCAATTAGAGGACTAACTTCACTGCTTCACTGACAAAAATTATTATGACAACTATAGTGAGAGAGAAGAAGAATGCCTGTCCCAGAGACAGGCAGAGTGTGGGTGGTGGAGAAATAGGGGACAAAGGTGGTAGGAAAGTTGCACTGGTGAAGAGAGGTATACATTTTATGATTGAAACCCAGCTATCATCATTTCTCTAACCACAGTGCATAAATAAAGTATTAAAAAAGAGAAATCTTGCTAACACATCTCATTATCAGTTGGTTTACCATAAAAACTACACACTGTACACATTAGTTGAATAATTTTTTCCACAAGCCATGTGAGTCATTTTCTCTTTTGGAACAGAATATGTAACCCAATATGACGATAATAAAACTTGCTCATTAACAGTTATGTCATAACTCAGAAAATATGCCCATCACATTTTAAATTGTTTTCTGTTTTGGAGACTATTCTCAGGACTATTTCAATATGTCATGTGTCCATGTATCTTTAATAATGTGATGGGTCTAAAATTTCATTTGGAAAAATATTTCAGAGAATATATTCAAATGTCATTTACACATTTGACAAACCTTAATTTTTTTTGTTTTGGTTTGTTTTTTGGGCCACACTCAGTGACGCTCAGGGGTTATTCCGAGTATGTGCTCAAAAATTGCTCTTGGCATGGGGTACCATATGGGAGGCCAGGGATCAAACTGAGGTCTGTCCTAGGTCAGCCGCTTGCAAGGCAAACACCCTACCACTGTGCCACCACTCCAGCCCCGACAAACCTTAATTTAAAAAAATTTTTCTTACACGTACTCTTTTTTTATTAAAGTGAAGTCATTGACAACTGATTAATAGTGTTACTTTCTCCAATATCACTATCAACTATATCCATCTTTTTACTGTCTCATTTTCATATATATAAGGAAAAAAATATATATATATTGGTTTTGGGGTCACACCTGGCAGCACTCAGGGGTTACTTCTGGCTCTATGCTCAGAAATAGCTCCTGGCAGGCTTGGGGGACCATTTGAGATGCAGGGATTCGAACCACTGTCCTTCTGCATGCAAGGCAAATGTCCTACCTCCATTCTTTCTTCTCCAGCCCCTCATTTTCATCTTTTATAGCACTGAAACAATTCACTTAAGGACAATTTATTATTTTTTGTTTGTTTTGTTTTGTTTTTGGCTACACCTGGCTGGCTCTACTTTTAGGATTCATACCTGGTGATACTTGTGGGACCACATGGGCCATCTGGGTTCAATCTCTGGCATCTAATATGGTCTCCCAATCCCTCTAGGAGAAATTTCCGAGTGCAGAACCAGAATTAAGTCCTGGGTACTGCTAAGTGTGGCCCCAAAACAAAACAAAGTGTAGAGGCACTTTGTGTAAGAGGTGGGCAAGAACCGAAAAAAAAAAAACCAACATACATTTATAACATCACCCAAAGATGTCAGTAAAAGGGGATCTGGAAAGAAAGGAAGATTCAACAATTAACCATGGGAATAAATCCAGATGAGTTTGAGTTCAGCTATTTTATTTATATGGGGGAAAATATACTAGGTTCACGGTTGCTTTTATTTTATATTATTATTTTTTATTGTGTGTGTTTTGCCACACCCAGTGGTGCTCAGGGGTTACTCCTGGCAGGCTTAGGGGACCACAAGGAGTGCTGGAGATTGAACCCAGATCAGTCACAGGCAAGCAAGTTCCCTACCTACTATCCTAACTCTTCACCATTGTTGTTAGCCCCTACTCTTTTGGGTGAAATATTCTGAAACTGCCCAGTATGTCAAGGAGAAAAACGTGATAATCAAAAGCAGATTTATTGTAATAATTTCATTTCAAAAACAATAAAACAAACAAACAGAAATCATCCAGTGGTTATGAGGAATCCAGGAAAACCTGTCCTAGTAAAGCCAATTTAGAGGTGAAGGGCTGACTCGGGCAGCTTAGCAGAGGGCCCTTCTGCTTGGAAGACTTCTCCTTCGCCTGCTCATAGTTTTCAGGTGAAGGAAATGTTTCTCGCCCTGTGGAAGGTGCCCATGGCCTTGAGCTCATTGTTTTCTTCTGAAAACGGGACTGATTCCTCTTGAGAGAGTAGAACTCCCTCATCAAGTCTTCCACTTCCCACTTTTCCTCCTTCAGTCTCCGGCAACAGTGCAGGGCAGCCGGATCAATGGGGTGTGCTTCTGTGTTGAAAATGTAACCCCCAGCCCCAAGGATGCACTCCCCATAGGGGGTGATCACTGCGTCAAAGGTGGAGCCATTGTTGTGGATGAAGTTGGTGGAGTCAAAGAGCAGGTAGAGGTATTTCACAGTCTCGGCCAGGAAGAAGGACTCCATGCGGTTGTCAAGCTTGTGGTCTCGCAGGTCTTTGATCTGCCAAGAGGGAGAGAAAGACAAGTCAAGGTAGCACTATGGAGCAGAAGAAGTGTCAGGGAACCCAACTGAGTCTGGCTTGGAGGGTCTTTGGGCCAGTCACTTCCTTCTACAGAGCTCCCCCTTTTCTTAGCAGCACTATTTCTCACCTGCATCAGCCCGACTCCCAGATGAGTTCCTGCTTTCATCCTCACCCAAAAAACTTTCAACATTTTTATATTTAAAGACCAGCTCCTGATCAGGCCTGGGTAGTTAATAACCATTGCAATAGGCAAATGGTTTTAACTTACTGCTGCCAGTGGGGTGTTCCCAGCCCGAAGACTAGCGGCTAAAAAAAAAAAAAAGAATCACTGTTTAAAGTTTATAGCTGGGGCCAGAGAGATAGTACAGTGACGTTTGCCTTGCAAGCAGCCGATCCAGGACCTAAGGTGGTTTTTGAATCCCGTTATCCCATATGGTCCCCCGTGCCTGCCAGGAATATTTCTGAGCAGATAGCCAGAGTAACCCCTGAGCACCACTGGGTGTGGCCCCAAAACCAAAATAATAAATAAATAAATAAATAAATAAAGTTTATAGCTCTACATATACTTACAAAGAGGGCAGCCTCATTAACCCATCATAAGTTGAAAATTTCAAAATGAAAATACATTTAAATACACCTAATGAACACCTTTATCATAGTTTAACCAAGCCTACCTGAACCCTGCTTAGTGCGCCTGTCAAAAGGAAACAAATAGGCCTCTTTATTATAAAGTATTGGATACCTCAGACACAGTTGGGTTGTTTGTAGTCATGATAACATATGCAACTGCAAAATACAAGATAGCTCCCCAAACAATGGCAGCATAGAAGCCTGTGAAGTGGGCCCGGAGAGATAGCACAGCGGTGTTTGCCTTGCAAGCAGCTGATCCAGGACCAAAGGTGGTTGGTTCAAATCCCGGTGTCCCATATGGTCCCCCGTGCCTGCCAGGAGCTATTTCTCAGCAGACAGCCAGGAGTAACCCCTGAGCACCGCCGGGTGTGGCCGAAAAACCAAAAAAAAAAAAAAAAAAGAAGAAGAAGAAGTCTGTGAAGCACTGTTGTTGATCCTTACAACTGCTGCCCTGTACAAGATCATACCCCCATTTCAAGGCGAGAAAAAGAGGGGACATTCCCATTATGGTTTCTAATGAATCTGTCTTATTTCCACAGTCTCTAGGAGCTTGAAAAATAATGAGGTATTATAGTTTTTTTTGTTTTGTTTTGTTTTGTTTTTAGGCCACAACCGGCGGTGCTCAGGGGTTACTCCTGGCTGTCTGCTCAGAAATAGCTCCTGGCAGGCACAGGGGACCATATGAGACACCGGGATTCGGACAACCACCTTTGGTCCTGGATTGGCTGCTTGCAAGGCAAACGCCGCTATGCTATCTCTCCGGGCCCTATAGTTTTTATAGTTGGATCACGAAATATGTGATCCTATTTTGAGAGCAAAAGGTGTTACTGAGGGAAATTCACAGCACTGGTGTTCTTTCAAGTAATACATTTAACACCAGTTCGGTGAAGCTATAGTTAACTGTGTCTAAGAGAAAACTTACCCACTGTTGGAGTGAGTGACCAGGGCCAATCAAAGCAGGACTTGATATTATAGAGTCTTTTTTTTTTTTTTTGGTTTTTGGGCCACACCCGGCGGTGCTCAGGAGTTACTCCTTGCTGTCTGCTCAGAAACAGCTCCTGGCAGGCACGGGGGACCATATGGGACACCGGGATTTGAACCAACCACCTTAGGTCCTGGATCGGCTGCTTGTGAGGCAAACACCGCTGTGCTATCTCTCCGGGCCCGATATTATAGAGTCTTATGGTTCTGAGGACTAAACTCACTTGAACTATATATATTTTTTAAAACTATATCTATAGTCAAGAAATTGTAAATGAAATCAGAAATGATGTACATTTATTTTATAAATCTTAGCTGGCACTTCACTGAAAACTATTTGTTGATCCTTGCTTTCACGCAGACTGAATCCCAGAGTCTTACTTCTAGGTGCTCAGAATCCAGCGTCTGCTCTTTCTAAAGCAGAAACAAGAAAGCCCACTCCAGCCCAAGCTCTGCATTGCCTTTCTTTCTGAATGGAGCACTCTTCTTTCAGACCCTCAGTCTGTGTCCTTCCCTTCTTCACGTCTCTACCCAAATGGTGTTTCATTAGAAAAGGTGTCCTCTGACCTTCCTTCATGGCATCTGACATTCTCCTTTCCCCTTTATGACTGTGATCACAGCTAATATTTCATGACAAAGTGAAAAGGCAATTTTCTGAGCCAAAATTCCTTGAAGGGCACAAAAGTCGTTACTAAGATCTAGTTGTTGTAAATAACTGGTGTCTTGAGAAGAAAAATTCATTCTGTGCTTCCACTTTTAGAAGTTTGAGTTTATTCATTTCCAGAATTAGCAATGTTTTTTTAAAGGCTATTCTTAGTGGAGCTCTATTTTACACCCCCAAAAGTGTGACTAAACATGGTCTTGATGCACTGCTCTTTCACCCTGTCTGATGAAGGTCAGGAAGCCCCACGCCTATTCCCATCATCATTCACTTTGGAAGACCTCCAAAGAACTTCATTTTTAGGGAAAAAGTCAGACATTCTCAACAAAGTCCCAGTGGACTTATCCACTGGTATTTCACAAATGCAACATATTTAAAATCCAAAACATTTCAATACTTTAATACTTTAATGGACCTTTTCTTTAAAAACATGCATCAACTTCTAGCTTTGAGAATATAGTCATAGTAAAATTTTTGAATGAGAAAGATGTTGTTTCTGATCCTATTACCCCACAAAAACCCTAAGCAACTTTGAGGTGGATTTTCTTCCAGATTCACTTCTTACACATCTGATTTTGACATAGCTGCAATGATTGTTTATTCCTATCTTGCCTACTGGGGTCCTCTAAGGATGCGATATGGCTCTTTCCTTTGGCCCTTTCAGTCTACTCCCCATAGAATAGCCAGTGCTCTTTCCAAAATAAAGAGCAGATCAGATCATTGCTGTACTTCACCAAGTAGAACAAATTTCAGGTTCATCCCTGAGGCTTACTGTGTGGTGGAGCTCTATCTATGCTTCCCTCTTGGCTCACCACTCCTGCCTCCCACAACCTTCCTGTCCATCACCCAGATCCATGGTCACTGTTGTGCCTTCTGACCTGTCATTAGCTCAGGGGGGGTTCAGTATCGGTCTCTTTTTTTTTTTTTTTTTTTTTTTTGGTTTTTGGGCCACACCCGGTGACGCTCAGGGGTTACTCCTGGCTATGCGCTCAGAAGTCGCTCCTGGCTTGGGGGACCATATGGGACGCCGGGGAATCGAACCGCGGTCCGTCTCCTAGGCTAGCGCAGGTAAGGCAGGCACCTTACCTCCAGCGCCACCGCCCGGCCCCTAGTATCGGTCTCTTTTTATCTCTAGAATCCTCTGACCTAGTTCAGTGCCTGACCCACAGAAGATATTCAGTAAATACCTGTGAGACTGTTTCCTCTTAAGGTTTGACTTGAGAGCTCTGGGACTGTATTTCACATCTAGACTCCATTTAGCAACCTTTTCAAAAAAATACGTTGGCAAAGAAGCCCATTCAGACCACTAAAGGTTCTAATACAAGGAGAATGTCAGGGAACTAGAGGAACTAGAGTTAAGACCCTAACAGTCCTAGCTATGGCAATGTTGCAGGTAGATAGATGGGGGGGCCTAGTAATGAACTTTTGGGAGATAAAACTTAAGAAGACATAGATAGAACCGGAAGATATTATCTTAAATGAAGTAAGCCAGAAGGAGGATAAATACAGAATGATATCATTTATATGTGGTAACTAGAATAACTGCATGAAGAAATGCAATGGTTTAAATAGGAGTTGTTGAGAACACTCTTGGCCCCCAGAGTATAGTGAAAAGAAGGAAAGAAATTTAATGGAGGAGGAGAAACACAAACATGAAATAATGGGGGTCAGGGCCAAGGAGTGTCAGGTGCATTGGTATTGTTAAAAAGGACAGAACTGGGCTGGAAAGAGCATGGAGGTAAGGCGTTTGCCTTTCATGCAGAAGGTGATTGGTTTGAATCCCGGCATCCCACATGGTCCCCCGATCCTGCCAGGAGTGATTTCTGAGCATGGAGCCAGGAGTAACCCCTGAGCACTGCCGGATGTGACCCAAAAACCAAAAGAAAGAAGGAAGGAAGGAAGGAAGGAAGGAAGGAAGGAAGGAAGGAAGGAAGGAAGGAAGGAAGGAAGGAAGGAAGGAGGAAGGAAGGAAGGAAGGAAGGAAGGAAGGAAGGAAGGAAGGAGAAGGAAGGAAGGAAGGAAGGAAGGAAGGAGAAGAAAGAAAGAAAGAAAGAAAGAAGAAAGAAAGAAAGAAAGAAAGAAAGAAAGAAAGAAAAGAAAGATAAGAAAGAAAGAAGAAAGAAAGAAAGAAAGAAAGAAAGAAGAAAAGAAAGAAAGAAAGAAAGAAAGAAAGAAGAAAGAAGAAGAAAGGAAGAAAGAAAGGAAGAAAGAAAGAAGGAAAGAAAGGAAGAAAGAAGGAAGGAGAAGGAAGAAGGAAGGAAGAAAGAAGAGAAAGAAGAAAGAAAGAAGAAAGAAAGAAAGAAAGAAAGAAAGAAAGAAAGAAAGAAAGAAAGAAAGAAAGAAAGAAAGAAAGAAAGAAAGAAAAGAACTAAAAGAAAAGAACAGAACTAACTACCCAAACAAAATTGAACAACACTGAAATCATGAGACCCAAACTTGAACAATCAAAATTTTAAAATGGGCTTATTATACTGGCTGGGGACAGAAGGGGTAGCATCGGATATACTCTGGGAACATTGGTGAATGGAGGTTGACACTGGTGGTGGGATTGGCCCTGATTCGTTATTTGTCTGAAATCCAATTATGCAGCTATGTAGAACTTTGTAAGTCACAATATATATATATATCTCCGGGCCCAGAAACTGAGGTTTTACCCCTAGGACAGTGGACCCCTTGAAAAAGGAGAAGTTATAGGAGACATTAGAGGTTGTGAAAGGACCATCAAGAGTCCAAGAATTTCTTTGTGACAAGTTTCACAAACTTTCATGTATGCAGAGAACTTCAGGCCAAGACAATTTGAAGAAATTGTATATAACCTTCTCCCAGAAATCATTTTCTGCTTTTTCCACGCTGGAGAAGCCCATTGTTCTTTCTTTTCCCTTATATCTTTGCATTTCTTTTTGTTGCTGTTGTTTTAGGGCCACACCAAATGGTGCTCAGGAGTTATTTCTGGCTCTATATTCCTAGCAGTGCTTGGAGGACCATATGGAATACCAGGGATCAAACCTGGGTCAGCTGCATACAAGGCAAATGCCCTACCCACTGTACTATCGCTCCAGCCTTTCTCTGGATTTCTTTTAAAACTATTATGTTTTATAAGGGAAGACAAGGAAGACCTGGAACACCTGTACTGAAGTCAGGACTGACTTTCCCTTTCCTGCAAAGACCAATTCCTTGCTCCAGCCTGATTCATGGGCCTCGAAACCTTAGGTGGTGCACAGCTCCCATGCCATGCAGAATAAGTAGGTTTCAGACAGTTTCACAGTTGACCTGTGGAAATGATGGGACATGAGTGTGCTTTCCATGCAGGTGCTTATAGTCCTGACCCTCTCTAGGAATTTCCCCAGGTGCTAAGAAGAGGGGTGGAAGCACTCTTTTCTCGAGGCTTCCTCC
This sequence comes from Suncus etruscus, assembly GCF_024139225.1. Lineage (NCBI taxonomy): Eukaryota > Metazoa > Chordata > Mammalia > Eulipotyphla > Soricidae > Suncus > Suncus etruscus. Next base: position 17,705,393 of record NC_064856.1, on the reverse strand, counting down.
CTCAAACCCCACTTTACTAAAGTCACTCTGCACAGGAGCTTCAGCAAACTTTTGTTTGACACTCCAAAGACTGAAGCTTCTCTGTTCTTGAGTCCCCATCTATGAAATAAAGGCAGGCCTGACCTCTCTAAAACAGCGTTCTCCCCAGAGGTCCCCAGGCCCACTCTTCAGAAGCTCTCAGTCTCTGGGAGCCAGGTCCTGATGCTTGGGCCTGTGGAAACACTTACCGTTGCAAATCCACACTCCACCTTGCTGATTTTTTCAATGGATTCCACAGCATCTCTCCCGAGTTCTAGGAGGGTGGGATCCCCCGTAGCACGGTAGAGATACATGGCACTCTCAATGAGTTCTGCAAAGTGACAGAGACCTTTGTCAACCAGGGGCTGAGCAGAGACAGCTGGGAGCCAACCTGGGGCAAAGAGACACTTCACCCGATTTATCATCTGTAGGGCCCCCACCTGGGAGGAACATGGGGTAACTCATTCTTGCTGACTTTTCAGCGCTAATATCCCTGAAGCCTGAGGCTCAGACCAGGATCAGAGACAAGGCAGGAGAAAAAGGTTGCTGATTATCTCCTGAGATCTCTTTCTTCCTCCCTCCACAGTAGCAGAATCCAAGCTGTTACCCCAGCACGGGACTCCCAACATGAACACTATTTCTAGCAGTCTGAAGTGGGATTAAGATTGAGGTTCCAGACACAACTGAGAGCCTTCTAAGGCCTGACTCAGAGACAAGGACTGACTGAGAGACAGAAGTACCGTGATTAAGGTCGTTTACCTTGGAGATCAAAAGAAAGAAATAAATTTTTATTTTAATTAACCCTCACTTCCCCCTACCCCATTATTCACATCTGAACATAGTTGAGAAATGTAAGATTGTAAGCCTATCATTATGAAGTCTCTATGACATGAATGAACAAAAGAGATAAAGGTTAAGATATTCAAGAGATGGGGACCATATAAAGGTGAAGGGTACTCGCCTTACATTCAGTTGCGACTGTGGCTACGGTTTGAATCTAGGTACCAACAGGTATGATCCCTAAGCACAGAACCAAGTATGGCCCTTGAGCACTACTTCTGTTCTCCCCATCCAAAAAAAAAGTTATTTGAGAGCCAATATTCAACCTAAGATACAAGATACACTATCAGTTCTCTGAACAAGGAGATAGATAGTCTCACCCTATTCAACACATTCAGAATAAGATGGGCAGATAGACAACTCATTGTAACATGAATACAGCCTACAAGGAGTGTTTTCAGAGGAGAATTTTTTTGGAGGGCCCACATCCAGCAGAGGTTATTACTGGCTCTGCTCTCAGGAATCATTTCTGGTGGACTTGGGGGACCATATGGGATGCTGGGGATTTAACCCAGGTCGGCCATGTGCAAGGCAAGTGTCCTACACACTGTGCTATCACTCCAGCCCCAAGAATTTTCTGCAATTGTTTTAGGCCACAATCGTTATGCTCAGGATTTACTCCTGGATATGCACTCAGGGATCACTCCTGGTGGCTTAGGGCACCTTATGGGAAGCCAGGGATGGAACAGTACTTGCTATATAATTGCTCCAGTCCTTCTCTTTTTCTCTCTTTTTTCTCAGCTGTGCTCAGGACTTACTCCTAGCTCTGTACTCAGGGACCACTCCTGGTGGGCATGGGGATCACCTGGGGTGCCAGAGAGCAAACCTGAGTCAAATGCATGCAAGTGCTTTACCCGCAGTACTATCTTTCTAGCTCCTCAGGGAGAAATTCCAGGCAAGAGTACTTTTTGCTCTAAACAAAGGTCTCCCTGACTCCCCCACGAGGGTCCCTTTTTGTTTCTTCCTTTTGGTTAGCACTTTCTTACCTCCCAGTTTATGATTGGCTAACTCTAGTCCTTATATTCAGAGTCAAGATCTCTTCCTCTCTCCTCAGTTTCCTCCTACTTAAAACCGGAGTCTCTCAACAATACTAATCCAACTGGTCATACTTATGACTCAGATTAGAGCATTTTTTTTTGGTGGTTTTGGGGTCACACCTGGCAGTGCTCAGGGGTTGCTCCTGGCTCCATGCTCAGAAATTGCTCCTGGCAGGCACGGGGGACCATATGGGATGCCGAAATTCGAACTGATGACTTTCTGCATGAAAGGCAAACGCCTTACTTCCATGCTATCTCTCTGGCCCAGATTAGAGCATATTGACTGGAGGTGACTACATGTGCTTCACTAAGGAAAGGTAAATGCACTGTAGGAAGCCTTCCTGTGCTCTATGCAGTCATCCAGATCAGGGCACCAGGGCCTGTATCTCATTTACCCTTATTCACATGTGGGTCTAAGTTTACCAGTAATTGTTCTCATTTCCTGTGTATCCAGTCAGTGCTCTCAAATACTGTGAAAGCCCTCAGTTTTGATTTGGACTTAGGGAGGTCAAGACCCACAAAGGCCTGTTGATGAGGTTCTGCACTCCCAAAACTGCTGATCAGATATCAGGACCAGATTATACTGGAGAGACAGTACAGTGGGGAAGGCTTTTGCTTTGAATGTGACCAACCAGAGTTCAATTCCGACCCCCTGAGCACCAATAGGTGCCCCCCCCAAAAAAAAAACAAAAACAGGTAATCACACCCACAAACACAGTCACTATGTTCAAACCAGGCCAGCTCCATAGACTTTTATCAAAGATGTAAACTGACTCATAAAAGATTGTAGGTATACTGGCCACACAGCAGAAAGCTGGCCATCTTGGGAGGGGATGGCAGGCCAAGCCACTGCCCTGCGCAAGTCACACCTGCTGCATCCACCTAGAATCACTATTTTCCTGATGGCCCTGCCTCATCACTGACCCTCTACGATTCCCTTTGGGGACACCAATCAGACCAAATTTCAAGTATGTTGGTCTTTGGGCTGATATCACCTGGGATTTTTAGAGTGAGTATAGGCACCCTCTCCCCCATATCTTCTTTCTTCCGGGAAGCCTGGTAGCTGTATCCATGCCCACAAAGCCACAGTATTAGTAATAGTGCTTTGAATTTCTGGACTTCATTTGTTTGATGCTCTCATTCCTAATTTAAAAATCTAACAGAATAGACAGCTAACAACAAGAGTTTACTAAAGCTTCTGCCATTGTATTAATGACTTCATTGAAGATACAATTTTCACAAATGTGCCTGCTACTGTCTTTTTTCATTTTTCTTTGTTTCTTTCTTTGTTTCTTTCTTTGTTTCTTTCTTTGTTTCTTTCTTTCGTTTCTTTCTTTGTTTCTTTCTTTGTTTCTTTCTTTGTTTCTTTCTTTGTTTCTTTCTTTCTTTCTTTCTTTCTTTCTTTCTTTCTTTCTTTCTTTCTTTCTTTCTTTCTTTCTTTTTTCTTTCTTTCTTTCTTTCTTTCTTTCTTTCTTTTCTTTCTCTTTCTTTCATTTTTAACTTTCTTCTTCTTTCTTCATTCATATATATATATACCTTCCCTCTAGCGCCACCTCGCCGGCCCCTTCTTCCTATATTTGTTAAATAATAACTGTTCTCTTATCTGGAAACAAAAGTATTATGGTCAGGGCCAGAGCGATAGCACAGCGGTAGAACGTTTGCCTGGCACGCAGCTGACCCAGGACGCACCTGGTTTCTATCCCCAGGATCCCATAATGTCTCCCATGCCAGGAGCAATTTCTGAGCACATGGCCAGAAATCAGAGCACACCCTGAATATCACTGGGTGTGGCCCAAAAGCCAAAAACCAAAAAAAAAAAAAAAGTATTATGGTCAATTATGTGATGCATTTTCTTTAGAGTGCTAGAGTGTAATGCGTGGGGTCCCCATGACTCTGAACAGGATCTTATCTCCTTGTTATCTACTTATCTTATCTTCTTATCTACTGCATTGGGGTAGAAAGCATGACTGACTAGTGCAGGGGGTCCTCAATTTTTTTAAATAGGTTCAGTCCACTGTCCCTCAGACTGTTGAGAGGGCCATACTGTAGCTTAAAAAAATAAAGCAATGAACAAATTCCTATACACACTGCACATATCTTACTTAGAAGTAAATTTTTTTATTTATTTATTTATTTATTTATTTATTTATTGGTTTTTGGGCCACACCCGGCATTGCTCAGGGGTTACTCCTGGCTGTCTGCTCAGAAATAGCTCCTGGCAGGCACGGGGGGACCATATGGGACACCGGGATTCGAACCAACCACCTTAGGTTCTGGATCGGCTGCTTGCAAGGCAAGCACCGCTGTGCTATCTCTCCGGGCCCAGAAGTAAATTTTAACATAAACTTTAATACAGATAGGTGTTTCAATTATACTTATTCTTCAATATGTAATTTTATCTTATAATAAAGAATTGTACTAATTTAAAAAAAAGAAGTAAAAAAACAAAAGAAGAACAAATACAATATTTCAAATGAAGAACAAGTAAAATTAAATCAACAAACTAACCAGTATTTAAATGGCCTGCCTTTTTTTTTTTTTTTTTTTTTTTTTTTTTTTTTTTTTTTTGGTTTTTGGGCCACACCCAGCAGTGCTCAGGGGTTACTCCTGGCTGTCTGCTCAGAAATAGCTCCTGGCAGGCACGGGGGACCATATGGGACACCGGGATTTGAACCAACCACCTTTGGTCCTGTATCGGCTGCTTGCAAGGCAAACGCCGCTGTGCTATCTCTCCGGGCCCAAATGGCCTGCTTTTGGCAGACTGCTGTCTGAGGACCTTACCCTGAGACTAAGAGGAGTTGAGAAACAGAGAGGAGGAGGGGAGCCGGAAAGTGTGGCACACATTCCATATATGCACACTGTGGGCCTGGGAGAGTTAGCCACTAAGCAGGACAGGCAGCAGTGGCAAAAATGCCCAGTGGTTCAGGTAAGTGTTTTCAATGTGCTTATGTGGCCTTTGAACCATAGTTTGAGGACCCCTGGACTAGGGCATTCCTGGATCCCTGGGGGTAATGATGGTTTCCATTGAGCCTTTCCTGCCAGCCTGACACCTGGAACAGAGGGCATGACCAGTGAGTGCCCTCTGGTGTTAGTGTGGCAGAGTGAAGGCAAGATAACCACTTGTCAGGCTGTTCAACAAGAGTCTCAGTGAGAAGATATTGCAGGTTCCTTCTAACAAAAACCGCACAGGCCTGTCTTACATTTCCTCCCAAACTTTGACCTACATTTCATCTGTTGGTAACACAGTATATGTCACCTTCATGAGAACAAATGCATGTGAAATTCCAGGCACAGTAGCCTGAATAGTGTCAAAAGCAACTAACACATGATCTTAGTTCTTCAAATTGCTGTGTCACTTTTTGTTTGTTTGGGGGCCACATCTAGGAGCTCTCAAGACTTACTTCTGGCTTTGCACTCAGATTTTGTAACTTTCTGAAATGTCTCTTGGGGTTTTCCAAGCAGTGCCCAAAAGGTCCTGGGGACACTTTCAGAGCCCAGTTAGAGGCCACCAGGACCATGCTGGTGATGTTTGGAGTTGGGTGGAATCAATGTGATGCTAGGAATTAAATCTCAGGCCTACACAGCAGGCACAAGCCCCAGCCCCTAAGCCATCTTCCTGATCCTGAAGATGCTTTTTTAGTTCCTCTGCTATTCCTCTCACCCCCACAACTCCTACAACAATCACTTGGGTTACTGGAGTCAGGAGGGCAGAATGGGCAGAAGCCACTGGAAGGCTTGTCTCAAGCTAAAAGGCATTCAGGTGGAAGAAGGAAAGTGGTGAGGACAATGGGAATGTAACCTATTTTGGGGTGGGGGGGTGACTGGGTGTGCTGACAAAGTTTCCTTCCTCTCTCCCCCTTCCCCTTCCTCTCCTCTCCTTGTTGAACTTTCCTGCAGTGAATCAGAGGATCAGTATGGAAAAAAGAACTTCAGACCATGATTTTGAGTGTCAATCCTTCGTTCTCTACATCTTGATTTCTGGGCTGCACACAGGGAGCTGAACAAGACTGGTTGATTCATTGCCAAAGTCCCAAGGCCAAGTTTTCACATTCCATACCATAGAAGAATCATTTCTCTGACCTGCTGACTTGGGTTTGTCCCACTTTTTGAAATCATACTCATAGGAACTCAAAAGGAATCCAAGTTTGTCTAAGCATATGATTAAATGAGGAAATCTTACTTCCATTTCAAACTCCTACACTGAACAGTCTTGTACAAATAATTTCAACCACTGGGCCTCAGTGTCCTTATTAAAATAATGGGAATAAGCAATTCCTAGCAGGAAAAGTACCCAGAGCCACTAGAAGAATGAATGGCTGGAGCAAAGAGGGAAAGGAATTATCTTTCTTTCAAATCTTAGGGAAACCTGAAGTCTTGTAGAGGCATGAGGGTTCAAATTGGAGAAAGGGAGCAGTGGACTGGCAATGAGAGAAATTGGCTTCTTTACCTGGTCGAAGCGGATAGCCCTCTCGCTTCTCCACAGTATATCCCTGAGGAATGTTGTAGAATTCTGGGAGACCCCCAAACTGCTTCCATACAGTGTAGTAATTAAGAAAGGTCCTCATGGCATTATCAATGTCCCCAATAAGGCTCTGTAGGAGAGAAAAAATAGTTAGGAAATGAACCATCAGGCCTCAAAACCCACATACAACCCAGACAAAAGCTGTGAAATTAAAAAAAATGCCACCATATGAGATGCTGAGGTTTGAACCTGGGTCAGCAGTGTGCAAGGCAAGATAAACACTTATCTCTCTCTCTTTTTTTTTTTTGTTTCCTTTTCTTTTTCTTTTCTTTTCTTTTTTTTTTTTTTTGGTGGGGAGGCATACCTGATGCCACTCAGGGGTTACTCCAGGCTCTCTGCTCAGAAATTGCTCCTGGCAGGCACCGGGATATGGGATGCTGGGATTAGAACCAACATTGGTCCTGGTCAGATATGCAAAGCAAACATCCTACCGCTGTGCTATCTCTCTGGCCCGTTTCTTTTTTTGGGGTGGGGGGGGAGTGAGGGAGAATACAAATCCAGTTGTGTTCAGGGCAGACTCCTAGCTAGGTTTGCCGAACTATATATTGTGAAGGAATCAAACCTGGGTCAGCTCTATGCAAGGCAAGTGCCATACTGTACTACCTCTCTGGTTCCTCTTTTCTCTTCTTTTCCTTTTTTGGGAGGTAGGGGAGGGAGGAAGCCAGGGAAAACTTAGGAGAAACTTCTGGCTCACCGTTGAGGGGTCCTGTCATGCTTTGAGAAATCATGCAGTGATAGAGATCAGCCTAGGCTTCCTGCATGCAAAATGTGCTCAGTGAGTCTCTGGTCATACATCTAACATCTTTCTTCAAGACCTTCATACATAATAATTTGGGGGGGGGGTTTGGGTCACACCCAGCAGCGCTCAGGGGTTCCTCCTGGCTCTGTGCTCAGAAATCACTCTTGGAAGTCTCCGGGGACCATATGGGATGCCTGGATTCGAACTGCTGACCTTAAACACCTTACCTCCATGCTATCTCTCGGCCCCACATAATAATTCTTAACATCATCCCACATCCCATAGTCTACCTCAATTCTCTGGAATTACTAACTATTTATGAGAGGCCCCCACTTTTTTTTTTTTTTTTTTTTGATTTTTGGACCACACCAGGGACACTCAGTGTTCTCCTGGCTCTGTGCTCAGAAATCTCTCCTGGCAGACTCAGGAGATTATATGAAATAAGGGGAATCAAATCTGGATCAGTCACGTGCAAGGCAAATGCCCTAACTGCTGTGTTATTGCACTGGGCCTGAGAGGTTCTCTTATCCAAAGCTGGTCTCCAATTAAAACTCTCTCAGCCTCTTTTTTTTGTTTGTTTTTGTTTTTGGTTTTTGGGCCAAAACCCTCAGGGCTTACTCCTGGCTAAGCACTCATTAATTGCTCCTGGCTTGGGAGACCATCTGGGGGCGCCGGGGGATGGAACCATGGTCTGTCCTAGGTTAGCACGTGCAAGGCAGATGCCCTACTGCTTGCGCCACCACTCCAGCCCCTCTCAGCCTCTTTATTTCCTTCATTACAGTGTATCTGTTTAACTATATATTTGTGTCTCTTCCTCTATAAAGTTAATTAGGGAAGAAACTCTTTTTCTTCAACTTTCTAAAATATACTTATTATACAAAGGGAGATTAAACTATCTCTTTCACTATTGTCCACAGTATAGAAACAAGGTAAACAATCTCTAACTTACTGTGGAATAGAGTCCTGGGTCATAAAAAAAAAACCCTCCTGACCAATAAACTGGGTTACAAATTTTTATAAAGGTTTCTTATATTTATTTATGTATTTATTTTTGGTTTGGGGGCCACATCCAGTGGTGCTCAGGGATTACTCACATATACGTATACAAAAAGCTGGGGCTGGAGAGATAGCATTGGAGGTAAGGCATTTGCCTTGCATGCAGAAGGATGGTGGCTTGAATCCCAGCATCCCATATGGTCCCCTGAGCCTGCCAGGAGCGATTTCTGAGCATAGAGCCAGGAGTAACCCCTGAGCACTGCCGGGTGTAACCCAAAAACCAAAAACCAAAAAAAAAGATCAAAATGTATTCAGTGCTGGGGCCTGGAGAAATAGCACAGTGGCGTTTGCCTTGCAAGCAGCCGATCCAGGACCAAAGGTGGTTGGTTCGAATCCCGGTGTCCCATATGGTCCCCCGTGCCTGCCAAGAGCTATTTCTGAGCAGACAGCCAGGAGTAACCCTTGAGCATCGCCGGGTGTGGCCAAAAACCAAAAAAAAAAAAAAAAAAAAAAAAAAAATTCAGTGAAAAAAATACAAAGCACATATATTAATCAGCATCTAAAGTTTGTTTATTTGCTTGTTTTGGTTTTGGGGCTCCACCTTGCTGTTCAGGGTTTATTCCTGGCTCTACACTCAGGGATCATTTCTGCAGGCTCAGGGGGCCCATATGGGACACCGGGGATAGAATCTGGGTCAGTCACATACAAGATTAAGTGCACTGCTTGCTGCCATTTAGTTAAGCATGTGTCTTAATCCCTGTACTATCTCACCAGCCCTAACACTACTTTTTCCCCTAAGTGACCCAATATGCAACAGCAAACAGGAAACTTAATTCCTGACACTTCAAAGCTTGCCTTGGAAAAACAAGTCTGGCAAAAGCTTAAATCTAATTCATTGGAAGTCTCTCTTCCACTCCAACCCACAATTCCAAAATCAAAAACAGAAACAAGAATGAACTTTTTTATTTTTTTCTTTACCAGTGCCATGAAACAATGGGTTTTCTGACTGTGCCTACCTGAAGGCCAGGCCAATAGGCCTCCAAGGACTGAAAGACAGGCATGGACACCGTCCCCTTGTACATCTGCACCCAAAGGTACCAGTCATCAAAGCGAGTATAATTTCGAATGGCTTTGTTATATTCTGTAGTGGAAATGAGAAAATGAGCTTGTCAGTGATTAGGGAGACAAAAAGGACACAATAGACAATAGAAGGATGGACAAACACGTTTTCTGGTTTGAGGGCCATACCTGGTAGCGCTCAGAGCTTATTCCTGGTTCTGTGCACAGGAATCACCCCTGGAAGGAATTGTGGGACCATATGGAATGCCAGGCATCAAATCCAGATTGTTGCACACAAGGCAAGCTCCCAATCTACTAACTACTATCTCTCTCTCTGACCTGATACTTTGTTTGTTTGTTTGTTTGTTTGCTTTTTGGGCCATACTCGGTGACATTAGGGATTACTCCTGGCTATGCACTCAGAAATCACTCCTGGCTTGGGGGACCATATGGGACGCTGGGGGATCGAACCTCGGTCTGTCCTAGGCTAGCGCAGGCAAGGCAGACACCTTACCCCTTGAGCCACCACTCCGGCCCCATAACCTGATACTTTTTAAACTGATCTTGTGAGGGCCTCACCTCAAAGCAGACTAGGATGCTACAAAGCACTTGAAAAGGTTCATGAGTTCTGGAGTCAAACTCCAGACTCAAATACCAGCTTCATTGTTCTCACTAGCAAGCTGTGACATTGGGCAAGTTTCCCCCCTCTTCTCTTTCTCCCTCCTTCCATCTTTTCCTTCTTTCCTTATTCTTTTTGTTTTTCTTTCATTTTTTTAACTCTCCCTCCCTCCTTTCTTCCTTCCCTTCCTTCCTTTCTCTTTCTTGTTTCGCAAGAAAAGGGATGGGTTTATATCCCTACCAGTGCTCAGAAGCTACTCTCAGCTCTGCGCTTGTGAGTCACTCCCAGTGTTCCTTGGGGAACTTGCAGTGCTAAAATTCAAACCATAGGAAAAGAATGCTCTCTAGACCCCTGAGCCAACCTAGTCTTAGTCTCCATCTTAGTCTCAGCTTTAATAACAGAAAAGTGAGGAATGTAAAAATATATGACCTATAAGATTATTCAGTCATTTATTCACTCAGTGATAAGGCACTGAGCACCTACTAAACTCTAGGCAGCAAGGGAGAGAAGACAAGAGTTTAGCTCTCAGGCATAGGAGTCCAGAAAAATTGGAATATAATTATATAACAATTCTCCATCCTTCAAATTGTACATCTGTGAGGGTCAAGAGTTTGGTAAGTTCATTGAAGAATTCACTGAAGGGGATGCATAATAAATATGCAGATAGTAGCAAATACACAAGACAGCCTAAATAGTGTATAACAAGAATTAAGTAAAGCGGTCCAAATCCAGCATAGCACTTGCCATATCACAGTACTTAATATGTAATAAAGGAGTGGCTATCATAATAATTAGTACTTTGCAGGAAATAGAGGTGAATAAGGTTTACATTACATTCTACATACATAGAGCAATCAATGTGGATCAGAAATGACCTCAAGGAAGATGGTGAAAGCTTATACTCTGAGAAAGGAGCAAGCTACTTCTGGGTCAAAGTGTCACTTAAATGAGGCCTTTGGGTTGCAGAGACAGTTCAAAGGGCGCATGTAGGAGGCCAAGGTTTGATCCTCAGCACTGCCAAAAATACATTGGGAGTATCCCCTAGGCACTGGCACCAAAGGGTATGGCCCCAAAACAACAAAAAACAACATTTTTTAAAAATGGGCCTTGAAGGGTGAATAGAAATTGGACACAGGAAAAAATGGTAATCAAGACAAAAAGTCAACTATATGTGCAAAGATAGAGAAAGTTAAAAAAATTAAACTAGGAAATGCATCATGCAGAGACTGCAGCACAGGTCAGCTTCTCTTTTGAGAAGGCATGCAGCAGTGCAGTAAGAATCAATTAGACAGTGCTAGTCCATGGAAGTTCTGATATTCAGTACAGATTCCATGGTGCCTGGGAACAACAGAAAATGTATCAGTGAGGATTTACAGCAAGAAAGGCAAAGGTAAGAGCCCCTTACCCTGCCCTTTTTACCTAGGAACATGGCCATGAGCGTCTTATCCTGCAGCAAGATAGCTCCCTTCACCAGGTACTCAAAATAGGAATCCACGCCGGCCCCAATGCCTGCATCCTGGGCCACCCAGTTGCCAGTGAGTACATCGATGTGGTTGCCAACCTAGAGGAAAGATACATGGTCCCAAAGGAAGGCTCCAGGCCAAACAAGGCTTCAATACTGATTGCGTAGGGAGATGCAAGGTAAGTACCCCAGTGATTCCTGGAAGGCATATGGGCAGTCAGGCAGAGAAGATTAAGGTACAAGGCTGGCTCATGGCCAGCTCTGCAACAAATCTGACATTGAGATAGTACCTCTTGCACCTTTGTGAAGTCTTTGACTACTTCTACAAGAGGAACTAAGAAGGTGGGTGACAGGGAGCAGGGGAAATGTCACAGATACCACTGGGATTTTGTTTGTTTGCTTGTTTGGGGCCCATACCTGGCAGTGCTCAGGGATTACTCACTCTGTGCTGAGATGCTCAGATACTATCTGGGATGCCAGAGATTGATCCTGGTTGGCCATGTGCAAGGCAAACTGTGCGGTTCTATTGCTCTGGTTCAACTACTGGGAATTTTATATAAACTGTGTGACTTTAAGAACTGTTTGGGGGAGAGGGGCTTTTAGGAACACCCACAGTGCTCAGTGCTACTCCTGGCTCAGCATTCAGAGATGTTCCCAGAACCATAGGAGTTGGGAGAGGGGTAGGTAGAGATGGGTGATGAAGGAGAGAACCATGTGATGATGGGCATATGAGCATATGCTTGCATATAGGAACTCCATCATCACCCTGGAGTTCCTATATGCAAGCATATGCTCATATGTTTATTGAGCTAACTCTCTAGCCCTAAGGCATAAAAATAAATTAAAAGATGTTTTGTTTGGTTTGGGCCATACCCACTGATGCTCAGGGGTTATTCCTAGTTCTGCACATAGGAATTACTCTTAGTGGTGCTCAGCAGATTCTATGGGATGCTAGGGATTGAACCCAGGTCTGCCACATGCAAGGCAAGTGTCCTACCAGCTGTACAATCAATTTTGGCCCATTGTTCTGCAAACCCTTACCAAAGATGGCTACAAGCAGTCAAAGGGGAAGATGAGACCCCACACAAAAAAAGGGCAGAAGAGAGAATGAGGGGGGCTGGAGAGACAGCATGGAGGTAGAGCATTTGCCTTGCATGCAGAAGGATGGTGGTTCAAATCCCAGCATCCCATATGGTTTCCTGAGCCTTCCAGGAGCGATTTCTGAGTGTAGAGCCAGGAATAGCCCCTGAACACTGCTGGGTGTGACCCAAAAACAAACAAACAAAAAAAAATAGAAGGAAGAATGAGAGAGGAACCTACAAAAGGGAAGGCCCTCTGGAGGAAATGGCACCAAACCTGTTGGGCAGCTCTAGGAGTCCAGTCTTGACGTTACTATCCCACTCCTGGGACAACAAACTGGGTTGCTGCTCCACAGGTTTCCATGAGTACCTGCCACTGATGGGGGCCTCTTTCAGAAGAGCAGGAAATCCCAGACACCCAGCTGAGTGAAAGCCATAAAGACTTCTGGCACTTGCTAAGTCCAAGGTAGAGCTGTGAATGATGGCAGTTGGAAAACAGGCCAGGGTCCATGAATGTGAGGTGTGAGGGGATATGGGTAGGGCATGACACAGTCCACAAAGATCCCGTTCAGAGAAGCTGCCAGATTTGGTCTTATTACAGGTCTCCATCAAGGGATCATCAAGGATTCCTCATCCAAGTTTCTCTTTTCAAGCTGACTTAGAACCAGACTCTGCCTAAGTTGTGTCTCCATTTGAATCACCTTCAGACAAAACAGTCTCCATAAGTCACGATGACTCAACAAGGAGATATTAACACATCAAAATGACTGCTTAGGTCACTGAGGATCAGAAAGGTTGAGTAACTTGCCCAGGGTCACAGGTTTTTTTTTTTTTGTTTTTTTGTTTTTTTTTTTGGTTTTTGGGCCACACCCAGCGGTGCTCAGGGGTTACTCCTGGCTGTCTCCTCAGAAATAGCTCCTGGCAGGCACGGGGGACCATATGGGGACACGGGGATTCGAACCAACCACCTTTGGTCCTGGATTGGCTGCTTGCAAGGCAAACACCGCTGTGCTATCTCTCCAGGCCCCCAGGGTCACAGTTTTGAAGTAGGTACTCAAACCCAGTTTTGACTAAATCTGGTGCTATTTCCTGGACAACGTTGGCATAACTACAATGAGTTTCCTTGGATTATCCAGTTAAAGGACTGAAAACACCCTGAAAGGTCATCTAGTCCAAAGTGTGTTCATTTTCCATGGGTCAATAGGTACTGGAGAGGAAAGGGAAGTACTGGGGTCAAATAAATTTAAGGGAGGTTGAGTTAAGCAATATTAAATAGATGAATTATAAAATTTCATCAATCTTTAACCTGCTCGTGTTCTTTATTCCCCTCCAAAACAAAAAATAATGTTTCATGTATTTCTCAAACTTTAATTGGTCAGGGGGCCTGAAAGATAGCATGGAGGTAAGGCATTTGACTTTCATGCAGAAGGTCAGTGGCTCAAATCTTGGCATCCCATATGGTCCCCTGTGCCTGCCAGGGGCGATTTCTGAGCATAGAGACAGGAATAACCCCTGAGCACTGCCGGGTGTGACCCTAAAACCAAAAACAAAAAAAAACTTCATTGATCATAAATTTTTATTTTCATGGACCGGGTATCAGAACATGTATTTTCAGAAGAGCAGGTTGACAGTAAAAATGTCAGCCTAGACAGGCCACTGATCTTTCTTGGATGCTGAGTGAGAGAGTTGGGGGCACAAAGCATAATACCTGCCTTCTAAGGAATCACAGAGGTTCAAGGTGGCAGAGTTTAAGACAGCTGCTTTTCCTGCCAGATAATAATTCTCTCCTGCTCTTTGAGCCAAAAACTTGATTTAGAGGTTTAGTTTCCATTCAGCATCCACAGACTAATTCCTGAACCATTCTAGAGGTCACCCTAAGTTTCCCTTGGCAGGACTGCCTGATTCAGCCAGGAAGGGTGGCAGTCACCTTACCAGCCCAATGTCCGATCGGCTTTCCCAGAGGCGTGTCAGAGCTGCTCTGGCTACATCTTCAAACACAGGGTCGCCAGTGAGGCTGGTCAGGGTGGCAAATTCCACAATGAAGGTTCCAATCCCGGCGGTACAGGTGACAGGGGTCTCACCCGGGTTCACACCATGAAGCAGATTCACTGTTCCATATGGCATACCAGTGGGTGTCTGAAAGGCTGAGCCATTGCAAAATCAGGATTCCAGACAAGGAAGAGGTGGTGTGGGTGGTCTGAACAAGGAGAGACCAACTCTTTCCTTGATCTCTTCAGTGGTCTGCTAGGGGCTGAGCCACAGCAAAAGCAATGACCCAATGAGAGGGGTGCTCAAGTCACACTCTACTCTAAACAAGCCCCAGGATCTTGCTTGGGATAAAGAGAGCAGTGGTGGCTGTCCTGAATGGTTACACCTTCCCACACACACTCACTAGAGAGCTCGACATTTATTTCTTTGCAATATGTCTTCAGGGGCCATGCAGGTGATTTAGTCCAAAGGGGGTTAAAGCCAACATGGGTGCTAGCGGCCACTGAAGAGCAAGTGGCCCCGTTTGAAGTCATTCAGACCTGGTACTTTTCTTTTTCTATGTGGGAGAAGGGTTAGTTTTTAATTATATAAACTAATCCATTTTGTGGTGCTTGGGATCAAAACTTGGGCCTTGTATAGGCAAAGCAAGTGTTCTATTGCTATGCTACATCCCAGTTTATAGACCATTCAGTTTATAGAACACCATGGTGATCCAGATAATCTGCAAATACCATGGTGACCCAAGTAATCTGAGGAATCAATCTCAGATTTTTGTACTCTAAATAAAGAGTTTAGAAACTAAAATATTTCTAATAATAATACAGACCAGAGAATCAGCTTGCAGCTTGCTGGGATGAACACATGATTTGCATGCAAGGAGGCCCAGGTTTGCTTTTCAACACACATATACATACACACACACATGCATGCATGCATGCACACACCCACACATATACACAAAACCCACAACAATGTTATAAAGAAGGATATGAGTCTTGAAATCACTGATACTTTCCAATTTACAGTAGGAAAAGTCAGGCCTGGAAAGAAATGCCTCAAAGGGCAGAAAGAGCCAACAGGAGCTGGGCTAAAAATGGCTGTCAGGCACCCACCTCCTTGTTTTTTTTTTTTTTTTTTTTTTGGTTTTTGGGCCACACCCGGTGACGCTCAGGGGTTACTCCTGGCTATGCGCTCAGAAGTCGCTCCTGGCTTGGGGGACCATATGGGACGCCGGGGGATCGAACCGCGGTCCGTCTCCTAGGCTAGCGCAGGTAAGGCAGGCACCTTACCTCGAGCGCCACCGCCCGGCCCCGTTTTTTTTTTTTTTTTTTTTTTGTTTTTTTGTTTTTTTGTTTTTTTTGTTTTTTTGGGCCACACCCGTTTGACGCTCAGGGGTTACTCCTGGCTATGTGCTCAGAAATCTCCCCTGGCTTGGGGGGACCATATGGGACGCCGGGGGATCGAACCGCGGTCCGTTCCTTGGCTAGCGCTTGTAAGGCAGACACCTTACCTCTAGCGCCACCTTCCCGGCCCCGCACCCACCTCCTTGACTCTGCCAAGGTCCCCCTTGAGCCCCCTTCTGCCCCTACAGGGCCTTCTAAATTTAGGCATGGAACTAAATAGTCAGTTATATTTCCTCCTAGCCTAAAAGCCTAACAACCCCAGAGAGACCAGTGTGACTAACCAAACTATGAATAAAACTGCCAATTGAGGCCAGAGATATAAATCATAGGGCAGGAGCACAGGCTTTGTGGGCCTAAGTTCATTCCTGGATGTTGTATAGTCCCCCAAACATTGTCAGCAGCAACCCTCAAGCAAAAGGTTGGGAATAGCTTCTGACCACAGATAGCCAGGTTATGGTTCCCCAAAGCTACACCAAATAAAATCGGAGGCCCAGTAATGCAGTTGGAGATGAAAAATTTGTTATGTGACAGCCACGGGAGGCAAGCAAGGAGAATGTAACTGAAAAGGCCACAAAGGACTATTTCAGGAAAGCCAAGTTGTTTTAAAAAGAGGGGGCATAATAAAATCTATTTCTTGACCAGAATGGTAGAGACACAGGCATTTTTCAATGTGAATGCCTCAAAATGCATGCTACTTTGGTGGGGGGGAGGAGAGGGGCACAACATATAACAATACTTAGGGCTTATTCCTGGCTCTGCACACAGGAATTTCTCTCAGCAGTGCTCAGGAGGCCATATGGAATGAGGGATCGAACCTAGGTTGGCCACATGCAAGACAAATGCCCTACATGCTGTACTGTACTGTCCTAAAGATGCAAGTTCCTTAAATGACCCAAAAGGGGGAGGAGAGCACCCAGGGCCAGGGGTGTAGAGCATATGCTTTGTCCATATGAGGGCCTAGGTTTAATCTTTAACACTGGCATAAAGAAAAAAAGAGTGTGGGGTACAACCAGTTAGTTGCCTATAGGAATAAACTACATACTGTGCTTACAAGGTCATTATGCTTGCAAGGAGAAACTTGAGCCACATGCTGTGAACCAAGCTTGCTCATGTCCTGCAGCTCATCCCCATGGAGACACACACAGGGAGGGAGCTTTGGAACACCAGGGGAAAGAGAAAGGGACAGAGAGCTGACCATGACACACTTGGGTGGAAACAGCCCTGTGGGCCTCCACCACACCCTAAAGAGAACATTCTGTCCAAGTGATGCTGCCCCCCCACCTGCCTATCCCAGACAAACACACCAAGCTCGTTCTTCAGCCCTGGCTGAACTTGTGGCTTCCAAACAAGTTCCTCTCTTTCAAAGGTGCTTAAGGCTTTCCAAACACTTTCTCCCCTCTGACCTCATTTTAGCCCAAAATGGCAGGGAGGTGGGAATTAGAGTTTCATTTGTTTTGTTTTTGCTTTTGGGCCACAACAGACTTACTCAGGCTGTTACTCCTGGCTCTGCACTCTAATTACTCCTGGCAGGGCTCAGGGAACCATATAGGATCAGTGCAAGGATCAGTGCCTTACCCACTATACTGTCTCTCCAGCCCAGGGTTTCTATTTGATACTCAGGGAAACTGAAAAGAAAAGAGTACTTTGATCAAGCTAGTGGTTGGTAGTGCTGAGTCTAGAACCTCATATTCAGGCCAAAGCTCTTGTTCTTGGTAACCCTTTCATTCTGGAAGTTCTGGGAGTGAGTCAAAGAACTCACATATGAATAGGGCTAAGGGTCTTCTACCCAGAAGATTGGCCTGCAGGGGAATAGCCTCCCACTTCCCACTTTGTCCTTCATTGCCACAGAGAGATTTATCTCTCACCTCTTCAAGGTCAGAGGCCTAGCAAATCCTCAAAATGCCCAGGGGTCTCCTGATTTCCTTCAAAGCATCAGAAAGTAAAATGTGTGAGGGAGAAATGACAGGAGTAAATTTAGCGTTAGCATTATCCTCTCCAATAAGAGAAGCTGACTACATGTCTCCCACCACTCGTGAGGCTGTTACCTGGCAGGAGTTTCCGGGCTGCCTCCTCAGCCATTCTCAGGAGTGGTCCTGAGCAGGGCCATCCCGCCTCCACCTCCACACCAGCCTTCTTTGAGAGCAAGTGAGCTGACAGAAGTCCTCCGACCACTATACGAGAGATAGAGAAAGAGTCAGGTTCCAGGGATGGTCTCTTATGTCCAAATCATACCTGAATGATGGATCCATGAGGAGGGGTGAGCCTCACATATTAGTACAGAGTTAAGCTTATACTATTTTTCCCCTTCTTGGTGAGTTATGAAGGCAAGAGTGATCACTTGTCTTTGGGCCTTACTGTGGACACAACACTATACCACTGTCCACTAATAAATACTGACATCCGAGAAATAGAGTAATAAGCCCTGGGTCATCTATCTCATCAATGGCAGAACCAGATCTTTATGGCTCCAAAGCACCCTTCCCTTTTGGTGGTACAGGAATTGGGCCATATCTGGTAGTGCTAAGTACTTACGCCTGGCTCCATGCTCAGGGATAACTCCTGGTGAGCTTTTGGGACTATATAGTGTTCCAGAGATATAAGTCAGGCTGGTTGCATGCACGTAGTTTCCTACCCACTATATTCTTGTTCCAGTTCCTTCCAACAAATTTTTTTAACTTAAAAATAAATTTCAGGGCCCGGAGAGATAGCACAGTGGCGTTTGCCTTGCAAGCAGCCGATCCAGGACCAAAGGTGGTTGGTTCGAATCCCGGTGTCCCATATGGTCCCCCGTGCCTGCCAGGAGCTATTTCTGAGCAGACAGCCAGGAATAACCTCTGAGTACCGCCGGGTGTGCCCCCCCCCCAAAATAAATAAATAAATAAATAAATTTCAGGGGCCTGGAGAGATAGCACAGCGGCCTTTGCCTTGCAAGCAGCCGATCCAGGACCAAAGGTGTTTGGTTCGAATCCTGGTGTCCCATATGTCCCCCAAGTCTACCAGGAGCTATTTCTGAGCAGACAGCCAGGAGTAACTGCTGAGCACGACCGGGTGTGCCCCCCCCAAAAAACAAAACAAACAAACAAAAATTTCAGAGTAATATAGAGGGTAAAAATAATTCACAACAAAAATTTTAAAAAATATCTAAATGTATACATCGTGATAAAACCACTCAATGCTAAAGATAAAAGATTTCAAAGAAATAGGAGTTCATATGATAACAAGTGTTAAATCTGGGTGATGGGCATAGTATTTACTTTAATTACTTAAAATTTTTTCAGAATAAAAAAGAAGAGTTTACTAAACTTTCTGCTGGTGCTTTAATGAATTCATTGTAAGTCAATAGTTTTCAAAAATATTCTTTCCTTTCTCTTCCATCTCTTGTTTTTCTTTAAATTTTCTCTTTTTTTAAAACATGTTGCTTTTGGTCTTGCTAAAAATGTATTTTTTTTCAGGGTGATACTTTTTAATAATTACTTTTTGATAATTTTTAATTAAAATTTTAATATAATTTTTATTTTGATCATAGTGGCTTACATATTGTTGACAATAATATTTTAGGTACATATTTACATAAAATCAGGGGGGATTCCCATCACCAAATTGTCCTCCCTACACCTCCGTTTTTGTCCTACCTCCCATTTTAAAAATGTATTTTTATCAGTTATATCAACTATGTAATACTTTTTCTTTAAATAAATTAATTAAAAAATAAAACCCACAGTATACTGAATTTGTGATGTTTCTGACAAGAAAAATTTTTTTTCAGAATAAAATAAAAATTTCTTTTCAGAATTAAAATGCTTAAAAGGAGACAGGATCTGGGGAAATAGTACCAGGATTATGGCAGATGTGCCCAGTGATCTGTTGGGACCCTGTATCCCAAGGACTTCAGCTTTGCAAGGGGTAGCCCTGGAGGCCCTGATCACCCTCGGAGGGGTTCAGTGGATCCCAGCACAGCAAGGCCTGTGCATCCCCAGGCACTGGCATTGAAATCCCTTTCCTCGTGGTCTAATTGCTGAGAATAACTTGGAAAGGCATCCAAGTTTCATTAAATACTGCTTGACAGCCCCCTCAAAAGGAGAAGCCCAAGTGAAAAAAACATATATATTCATCAACAAAGATAGCAATTAGAAGTTCTCACTAAAGAGGCTCCAGCCCTTTGAGCAATATCCCTGGCCTGACAGATTACTCATTTTTTCCCTTTGGGAGGTGGTGGGGGACACATCTGGCTGTGCTCAGGGGTTACTCTTGGCTCTGAGATTAGGAGTTATCCCTGCCAGGCTCAGGGGACCATATGGGATGCAGGGGATTGTACCTAGATTGGCTGTGTGGTAGGCAGACACCTGACCAACTGTACTACTGCTCAGATGCTGACAGATTACTTCTTAATAATGACAATAAAGCCAGAAGACAAAGAGAACATTTACTTCAATGTGCTAAGAGGAAATATCTGACCTCCTAAAACTATGGGCCTTCAGAAAAATATTCCTCAAGTTTAAACTCAGACTGTGAGGTAAAGACAATGTCCTTTCTACAAACAGAAGCAGAGAAAGTTTGCCAAGAGCACAGCTGCACTGAAGGTCTTTCCAAAGAAAGTATTTTGGAAAGAAGGAAAGGGATCACAGATGCAATGTTGGCCACACAAGAAGGAAAGAGTCCAAAAAGTGGTAAACCTGAATAAATCTAAAACTACAACATATAAAACCAAGGAAATAAATTCATAACCACAGCATATAGTTGGGGTAAACAGTCAGGTTCTGTATTATTTTATTCAGAAGAAAAAGAAAGATTTTCAGTAAATTTAGGCCTTGTCAAATTACATTCAAGAAATTCTCATGATATATTTAGATGCCATGCATAATTTTTAAATTAATGGGCCAGAAAGATACTATCTGGGGTAAGGTGTTTGCCTTGCATACAGCTGACCAGGTTTTATGTCTGGCATAGCCTATATAGGTCCCCCAAGCAACTCCAGGGTTGCTAGTCCTGGCAACTTAAAAGCCAGGACTAGTCCTGGAGCACTGAGAAAAAAAAATATTTGAAATTAGTGTGAATAATATGAAATGGGAAAAAAGAAGTAGAGAAGGTATAAAAAAAAAAAAAGAAAAGAGAAAGGAACAGAAATATTAGAACAGGTAAGGCACTTGGCTTTGCATGCAACCCTGGGTTGGAACTCTGGCACTTCATGTGATCACCTGAATTTGTCAGGAACAATCCATGAGTACAGCAGGGTGTGGCCCCAAAACAAACAAAAACACAGAGAAAATGAAGAAAAAAAGCACGATATTATGAAAACCAATGTAAATATATTAGATTTACTAAGGTAAATCTAAGTAGATTAAGTATAAAAATTGCTAGAATAAAAGATCATATATAGGACCCGGAGAGATAGCACAGTGGCATTTGCCTTCTAAGCAGCCGATCCAGGACCAAAAGTGGTTGGTTCGAATCCCGGTGTCCCATATGGTCCCCCGTGCCTGCCAGGAGCTATTTCTGAGCAGACAGCCAGGAGTAACCCCTGAGCACTGCCGGGTGTGGCTGAAAAACCAAAAAAAAAAAAAAAAAAATCATATATAATTTAGAAAAGATATACCTAATCATAAATATAGGTATGTTAAAAGTAAAAGGGTATAAGAAGATAAATAGGCAAGTGTCAACCAAAAGAAGGCTAGAATTATTATATTCATATCAGAAAAAGAGTAAAGGGAAAACCTTAATTGCTACATGATAAATTGGGGTCTGAAATTGAGATCCAGCTTGGTCTCAAACTCAGGTCTGAGTCTCAAACCAGGATTTTATACCATGCAAAGGACTGAATCCAGGTCGGCCACATTCAAGACAAGTAAAATACCCACTGTACTATGACTCTGGCACCCTATCTTTATTTTTTTTTTTTTTAGTTTTTATATATCAATTATCTCTAATATAAGTTTCCATTCCTGAAAGCATCCAAAATAAAGATGAGTAAAATACAGGTGAAAGATGTAATTGCTAAACGGGAGGGAATAGCTGGTAAGACCACTGATGGTCTCAAGAGAGGGTCACTGCACAGAAGGGCTATAGTAGTTCCACTAGAATCACTGGAAACCTACAGAAAACACTGATTCTAGCATCCAATCATAATAAAGTCAATTCACTAGCTTTAGAGAAAAACAAAAATATTTAGCATTTTAAGTGGCTCCAAGTAGTTCTGATGAATAGCAATATTTGTTTTGTTTTGTTTTTATAAATCTTTATTTAAGCACCATGATTACAAGCATATTTGTAGTTGGCTTTCAGTCATGAACAGAATACTCCCCTTTGAATATCAATATTTGAAAGCTAACTCCCTAGACTTGCCCTTATATTACAATAATCACTAATCACATTTTAATTTTAATTTAAACTATTTAAATAGACACTATTTTAATTTAAACTTAGTAAAATTAATGGTATAGACATTCATTTTTTTCAGTTGCAGTAAACACATTTCAAATATGTCAAGAACTACATGTGACATTTAGTTACTATATCAAAATCAGACTATATAAATATAAAACAATTCTTTTGATTTTTTGTTTGCAGGCTACATCTAGGTGTGCTCAGAGTTTACTCACAGCTTTGAGCACAAAAATCACTACTGATGGGCCCGGAGAGATAGCACAGTGGCATTTGCCTTGCAAGCAGCCGATCCAGGACCAAAAGTGGTTGGTTCGAATCCCGGTGTCCCATATGGTCCCCCATGCCTGCCAGGAGCTATTTCTTTTTTTTTTTTTTTTTTTTTTTTTTTTGGTTTTTGGTTTTTGGTTTTTGGGCCACACCCAGTAACGCTCAGGGGTTACTCCTGGCTATGCACTCAGAAGTTGCTCCTGGCTTGGGGGACCATATGGGACGCCAGGGGATCGAACCGCGGTCCGTCCAAGGCTAGCGCAGGCAAGGCAGGCACCTTACCTTTAGCGCCACCGCCCGGCCCCAACCAGGAGCTATTTCTGAGCAGACAGCCAGGAGTGACCCCTGAGCACCACCGGGTGTGGCCCAAAAACCAAAAAAAAAAAAAAAAAATCACTACTGATGAGCTCAAGGGACCAGACATGGTATTTAGGATCCAATCTGGATCAGTCATCATGCAAGGTAGGCACCTTAACCCTGTACTATCTTTTCTGACCTGTAAAACATTTTATCATGGCAGACAGTTCCACTGGGCAGGTATCTTGAACAATAAACTCCAAGAAGGTGGAACATTTTTCTTATTCATGGTTATATACCTAACACCAAATATTTTTTATGAAGATCAATAGTTCTAGCATATTCCTTTCCAGTCTTTTTTTCCATCCACTTCTCAAATCACGTGTCTGAAACTGATATAGGATCTCGAGATCTCTCACCTTGAGAGACTTTTCTAGGACAGGAGTTGGTCAGTCAGTGATTTGGGACAACTGTCAGTTTGGCCTTTAACATACCATTTTCTACAAAAACCTTCTAAGGTAGCCCTCACCTCGGATGTTGGTTTCAAACACAGATGCATTCACATCAATATCAAAGTCCACGTTGTCTTGAAGCACTTCAACCACCCTTTGGAATTCTGAGACGTTCCCCAAAATCTAGGAGGTAGCAAGAATATGGCAGGCAGTAAGGTTCTCCATTTACCTACCTATCTTCATCTACTACAATGAAACAGAGTCTATGATTCCATGATTTTCTGCCTTTAAATGTGTGGTTCCCTTTGCCAGAAATCAATTGACATCTTTTCTAGGGAATCTTTGATTCCACCAACTCAAATGAATCTCTTTTTTTAAGAGACTCCAGTATCCATACGACTGGGGCTAGAGAGTGAATAGGATGTTTTCCTTGCACCCAGCTGACCTTGGTTTGATCCCTGACATCCCATATTATATGGTCCCCGAAGCACTATCAGGAGTAATTCCTGAATGCAGAGTCTGGAGAAACCCCTGAACATTGCTGGGTATACCCCCCCCAATACCAAACAAATAAACAAAATCTAGCACAGAACTCTCAGGGAATCTATTTCTTTTGAAGAGAATCTTTACTGGGAAGGAACCCATTCACTCCTGCATTACCCCAGTGAGCCAAGTTCGGGAAGTGATTACTCAACAGATGTTTGCTGCACAATCACACAGATCTTACCTCATATTACAGTGATCTTACATCAAAAAGCACGTCACTCCTGCCCTCTACTTAAGATATTTCAGTGGGATTTTTTAACTATTCCCAAATTTACAATCAGCATCCTTACTATAGTAAACAAGGGCTGCCAACTTCTGGTCCCTACTGATCCCACCAGTTTCTGTTTGGTTCTTACTTTTCCTTTTTCATATAGCAGACATATTAAATTTCCTTTAATTCATTCATACTTGCCATGCTCTATCCTCTCACGAGTCTTCTGCACTGGCTGTTCCCGTTCCCCTCGGCTCTGTTCCCATTTCCCTCAGCACCACTGTCACTCCCTTAATGAATTTCTCCAGGTCAGGTACCACTCACAGAGCCATGTTCCTTTACTATAGAGACCTCAATCTATAGTAAGACATGCTGATTTTTACATCCCTCACTAAAATCAGAAACTCCAAGAAAGCAGATATCAAGTCTGTATAAACCACAGGATTGAGGAGATACTTCAAAAACTTGAGTTCATGTTTTGTATGCAGGATCCCCAGGTTTGAAGTATGGCATTGCTTGATTCCCTGAGCATCATTAGGAACAACACCAAAACAACTCACTGGGACTAGTCCTGGAACATCACAAAGTGCGGCCCCAAAAAAGCCCCAAATAAAAAAAAGCAACAATTTATTTGGAGGAACCACCCAGAGAAGCTCAGGGGTTAATCCTATTTCTGTGCTTAGGAATTACTCCGGGTAATGCTCAAGGGATGGAATCTGGGTTGCCTGTTTGCAAGTATACACTGTCCTATTGCTCTGGCAATTGTAATCATTTTTACATGTCTTAATAAACTCATATTTTATTTATTTTATTTATTACCTCCTCAGGACTTAACACTGTGCATATTATACTGACTCTCAATAAATATTTGATGGACAAGTATCTGTACATTAACATTAAGCTAAATTGTCTCTATACAAATGATCACAATCATGTAAATACTAATAGGGCCAGAGAGATAGTATAGGAATTAAGGTGCTTTTCTTGCATGTAGCCAACCCTACTTTGATCCCTGGCACTTCACATGGTCCTGGGCCTGCCAGAAGTGAACCCTAAGCACAGAACCAGAAATAAGCCCTAAATACCACTGGGTGTGTAAAAAATAATAATAATAGTAGTAATAAACAAGAATACTAATAGTATATAAAAATGACAGTAGAAGGGACCAGAAAGATAGCACAGTGGTGGGGCATTTGCCTTGCATGCGGCTGACCCAGGAGGGACGGTGATTTGATTCCTGGCATCCCATATGGTCCCCCAAGCCTGCCAGGAGTGATTTCTGAGCACAGAGCCAAAAGTAATCCCTGAGTGCTGCCAGATTTGACCTAAAAAAAACAAAAACAAAAAAGACAGTAGAAAACCAGAAATAGTAAAATATAGGGGGAAGTATTAAATCTTCCCTAAGCCTTTTTTTTTTTTTTTTGGTTTTTGGGCCACACCCGTTTGACGCTCAGGGGTTACTCCTGGCTATGTGCTCAGAAATCTCCCCTGGCTTGGGGGGACCATATGGGACGCCGGGGGATCGAACCGCGGTCCGTTCCTTGGCTAGCGCTTGTAAGGCAGACACCTTACCTCTAGCGCCACCTTCCCGGCCCCTTCCCTAAGCCTTTTAAAGTATGATACTAAGGCTCAGAGTTATACAGAATAGAATTTTGTTTGTTTGTTTTGTTTTGGGGCCACACTCGATGATGCTCCTAGCTATGCACTCAGAAATCACTCCTGGCTCGAGGGACCATATGGGATGCCGGGAATCAAACCCAGATTCGTCCTGGGTCAGTTGCATGCAAGGCAAATGCCCAACCACTGAGCTATCGCTCTGGCCCCTACAGAAAAGAATTTAGGGCCCGGAGAGATAGCACAATGGCGTTTGCCTTGCAAGCAGCCGATCCAGGACCAAAGGTGGTTGGTTCAAATCCCGGTGTCCCATATGGTCCCCCGTGCCTGCCAGGAGCTATTTCTGAGCAGACAGCCAGGAGTAACCCCAGAGCATTGCCGGGTGTGGCCCCAAAACCCAAAAAAAAGAAAAGAAAAGAATTTAAATTCTAGTTCTACCATTCAATAGTTTGCTTACTCTAGCAAAGTCATCTTATATTTCTAAGAATATTTTTCAGTTGTAAGAAGAAAAGGTACAGAAGTTACACTGTTGGAAGTATTATAAAAGGTTATATAGTGTTTAACATGAATCCTACATATAGCAAACTGCCATTTTTTATCCTTGAGTATATAAGTATATAAATTAGAATGTAAGTCTACAAAAATGAGGGCACTAAAGCCGAGGTACTCCTGATAGAATTATCCACACCTATTATAGTTATGCTTCCATAACAAGTCCTCTAAAGTATTTCCTAAATAAACTGGAATTCATCATTTCCCTCTATTGGGTATCCAGAACCTGATGATTCAATTTGGGAGATGAAAATTTTAAGGTTTAGAATGTTGGGGATGTGGCACAGTGATAGAATACCTTGCAAGTATTCTATTGTATGTATACATACCTTGCTTGTAAGGTTCTGTCTGGATCTGATCTCCAATATCAGAAAAAAGAAATGAAAAAAAAAAGGAAATAAGGCAATAAAAGAGAAAGGAAGGGTAAAGGAAAGGAATGGAAGGGGGAAAGGAAAAAAGAAAGGAAAGGAAAAGAGATGGGATGGGATTGGATGGATGGGATGGAATGGGATGGGATGGGATGGGATGGGATGGGATGGGATGGGATGGGATGAGACGGGATGAGATGGGATGGGATGGGATGGGGAGGGGAGAGGAAATGAAAAGAAAAAGTCTAGGTGTAGAATTCATTTTTCACCCAGAAAATTAAATATCTAAAGGGATGAATGCTGATTATATTATGAAAGAGGGAAAAGGAACAGAAAAGAAACTTACCAGCAAAGTGTCCAGAGCATCAATGAGAGTCAGAGAAAAACTATAAATGGATAGAAATTGCAATTGCTTGGTAAGCAAATCAAACACCAGATAACCCCTGTCATCTGTCCCCAAAATACTAAATAAAGACTTTGCCTATCCCATTTTCAAACACAGAGAAGCCACCCTAAAATCAGCCAGGGACCTCAGAACCACTTGATGTAGCCAGGAGAGTAGATTGAGCTACTGAGAGCAGCTCAAAAAGGGATGAAGACATTATCTCTACTCTCTAGAATTCTTATCTACCATAGGGAGGCAGTAGAAGATTGTAGCTAACGGCAAAGACTTAGACTTCCTACTTCACATGGAGGACTTTATTCTGGAGCTCAGAGCTCTGTGGTTTGAAAATGCTCACAGCAGTATTATTTAAAAAAAGTAAAAAAGAAAAGAAAGCAAATATGCACCAGTTAAAAATGATGAACTAAACTGCAGAATTTTCAAAGAAAGCAAAACTAAATTGTTAAGAAAAGATTTATCAAGGGGCTGGGGAGATAGTACTATGGGTAAGGTGCATGCCTTGAATGCAGCCAACCTAGGTTCAATCCATGTCATCCCATATGAACTGATTCCTGAGTGTAGATCCAGGAGTACCCCTTGAACATCACCAGGTGTAACACAAAAACAAAACAAAACAACAACAAAAGATTTATCAAGAATGCTAACAACTGGGACCAGTGAGATAGCATGGAGGTAAGGCATTTGCCTTTCATGCAGAAGGACGGTGGTTCGAATCCCGGCATCCTATATGGTCCCCCGTGCCTGCCAGGGGCGATTTCTGAGCATAAAGCCAGGAGTAACCCCTGAGCATTGCCGGGTGTGACCCCCCCCCCAAAAAAAAAGAATGCTAACAACTAATGTTAAGACATTCAATTATACTGTAAAGTGGAAAAGACAAGGCACAAACAGTGAACATAGTACAAATGTATATGAATTTTTAAAAAATAGACCTTTGGGGCCAGAATGGGATAATACAAAGGTAAGATGCTTGCCTTGCAATATGGCCACCCCAGGTTCTATTCCTGGCCTCTCTCAAGTATTGCCAGGAGTGATCCCTGAGTGTATAATCAGGAATAAGCCCAGAGCATGACTGAGTGTGGCCCCAAAACAAACCAAACCAAAAAGAGACATGAAGGAAGAGTAGATTAGCAGTTGTTCATGCCAGTAGTGGTGCAGGTATTATCTATAAAGTGAACAAGAGATCTTTCTAGGGTGCTAGAAATGTTTCATGCCTTAATTGTGTCAGTAGTTATATTACATTCAACAGAATATTTTATATGTCAGTTGAGCCTTTTAAAAGATACACCCATATATAGTCACATAATGATATAAACTAAAATTATGACTGCAAGATACACAAGAAAGAGTGATTGAATTCTAGGGTAAGGGAGCCATTTACTTTATTGTATATGATTTTGCATTGCTTAAATTGCCATTTGCTTGTATTACTTTCAACACACAAAAAAAGCACTAATCTTGTTGAATTTACTTCATTTCTTCAGTCATTTATAAAGCATGCTCATTTCTAAAGCACTGATAACAGCACTTCACCCCTAGGAGTGTTAAAGAGAATAAAAAGAGATGACACTAGTGAAATGTTTAGCAGTGATCAATGTCAGCTTCACTAAAAGCGATACTTCTTCACTCAGCAAAGAACTGCCTCTTCTCACAGACTTTTTTATTCTAGTACAAGTGAGAAAGACAAACTAGTAAGTAAGTGGGAAATGATAGTATCAAAGAATGAGAAAAGCTAGGTTCTTGGGATGTACAAGGGCAGACTTGTAAGAGTGCTGTGGAAGGTGGGAGTAAGGAGCTGAAGCTTGGGTGATTTACCTAAAGATTCAGAAAGAAGTCTGTGATATGTTTTTTTGGGGGGAAGAAGTGTAGTTTATTTCTATTCACTAACCACAAACCAAAAAATATCTGCTTTTTCGTGGTCTGGTTTCTTCCCTCCCTGGCCAGTCAGTTTGCCCACTTAGAACACAAAAGGATTGGGTACTGGAGATGGTATCGTAGGGATACTTGCCTAGCACCTGGTTGACCAGTTTGATGGGTTCGATCCCGGTGCCTCTTACGGTCTTTCAAGCCTACCAGGATGATCCTTGAGCACCACAGGATGTGCCACGTGTTCCTCCACTCCCACCCCCAATAAAGAACACTAAAGGCTTAGGTTTCCTAACTCCTCTCGGAGCCATGGATATCCCAGGACTCCAGTGATCTGTCCAGGTCCCCACAGCTGGTGCCTGTTACTGCTGCTGCAGATGGAGCACAGAGGTCTGGTCCACCAGGCTATCCCAAGCTATTTCCACAGAGGGATCCAATTTTTCCAGGAGGCTGGGTGGATCTTGGTGGTGTTGGCTTGAATCAGAGATGGGGAAGTGCGTGCTTATGTGCGTGTCTTGGGGCTGAGGGGTGGGCAGAGAGGGAACCGAAGAGGTGGGGTGAAGGAGTTGAAGAAAAATGCAGCCTAGCCCTGTCTCAGCTATTCCGGACCGGGTGACAGACCTTGAAGCCATCAGCCATAGCTGACCCGCCCACCTAGGACCAGACAGCCAGACCCCAGCCACCCCCTTGTTGCTCCGCTGGAACTACCTGCCCCAGGTGTCATGCCCGTCACAGGTGAGAGGTCGCAGCTCGTCGTAGGGAAAGGCATTCTCCAGGTAGCTGTCGTAGGCGTGGTAGAACATGGCCTTGACACGCTCCCTGATGCGGGGTACGAGAAATAAGGCAGGGGGCCACATCACAAAGCCAGGCAGGGGAAAGGACAAGAAATGGGACCAAAGTGGGGAGTGGGAACCATCCCCTGATTGCTGTGGGGAGCCCAGTGTCGGGGTCCGAGCAGGTCCGGTGGGGCTCATCTGGGATGAGGGGAAACGAAGGGGCTTGGTCTGGGCTCCCCAATCCCCAACTCTGGAAGGGCTGGGCGCCCGGCCCCCTTCACCTGTAGTGGGCAGGGTCAGGCGCGGTGCCATCCGGGCCCGGCGCACCCTGGTGCAGGGGCAACAGCGTGCACAGAAGGCCGAACGGGACGAGCAGACGGAAAGGCATAGAGCGCGTGTCCTGTCACCGCCGCCACAGCAGCAGCAGCCACCGCCACCCGCTCATCCTGGGCGCTTCTGCCGGTTCTTCCGGGAATCCGCGCCACTGCGGCTGCGCACTGAGCCAGCAGTGATTCACTTCCGGACTACAAGACCCAGAATGCAGTGCGTACCGGAACCCGGCAAAGAGCGCGTCGGGATAGAGAGTCTCTGCAGCGGAGATCAACGTGTCTCATAGTCAGTGGCTCTCACTGCCTCTTATCAATGAGTGTTTCAGTGAGAGCATTTATGAGCATCTATTACGGAATGAGCTGTGAGAGGACGCTAAAATGATTTTTAGGTTACACTATTAAACAGGAAAACAGAGGCCTGTGGGGACTTGGTCTAAGTTGAGTGGTTAAATACGAAGATAAATAAGCAACCTTTTACAATTATTACTAATATTGAGTTTCCCTAGCCAATTTCCTGCTATTTGTGTAAGGTAAAGTTTACTTTTCTTTATTTGTCCAATGTTGCCATTCTCAAGATTCCTGCTATCTTTTTTGTTCTAGGAATTAAAAGATTTTGCTGCACCTAGTCTCACATTTATGATGTATGTAGTCACATCTTCATGGTCTCTTCAGTCCATCTCAACATAGACGCTTCCTTATCCTTCAAGGTTTTTTTTTTTTTTTTTTTTTTTTGTGGTTTTTGGGTCACACCCGGCAGTGCTCAGGGGTTATTCCTGGCTCCAGGCTCAGAAATTGCTCCTGGCAGGCACGGGGGACCATATGGGACTCCGGGATTCTAACCGATGACCTCTTGCATGAAAGGCAAACGCCTTACCTCCATGCTATCTCTCCGGCCCCATCCTTCAAGGTTTTTTAGAGGCTTAATCCCTGTAGAATATTCAATAAGAAAACAAAGACTCGGGCACTACAACTTTGAAACAGTTTGGGGTCTATTTTTGTATTTTGCCTGTTTCCAAATTTTGCTTAGCAAAATTAGACTTTGAGTAATGTGATAAGCAGTAAAATGAAGCCTGAAATTGAAATGAATGCAAGTTCAATTCTAACTTTACTATTTCCAGCATCTGTGACCAGGGCAATGTCCTTCCTCTCTTCAGACACAATTTCTTCATCTATAAAATGATGAGTTTGAACAAATAGGTTTCTAAGAATCTTTTAACTTGAGTTTTCTGTGATTCTGATTCAGAATGGTCATTTGAGTCCCCTTGCTGAAAAAAATAAGATGGAAGTGGCATCTCAATCCCTTAAAGTCTGGTCTTCAGCCCAGTAACCTTGATCTCTCAGGAACCAAGAATTAAGTTTAAGCATAGAACTTGCATAAAATCAGCCCAGGCTAAAGCCCAGCTATCCCATGGTCTCCCAGCCCTGCCAGGTCTAGTTCTGGTGCCCCAGATTCCCACCCCCAGCACTGACAATTTGACGGGTAATCCACACTCACACCCTATCTTACCCTGCTAGGGTTCAGTACGTACATTGGTCTGATAACCACGGTGGTCATCACGGTGGGTGAGAATATTGGAGAGGAACTTACTTGCCCCTTAAGAGTCCACAAAATTATTTTTTTTGGCTTTTTAAAACTTTATTTCAACATAACTATGCTTACAGAAATACACTCATATTGGTTAATAGAATGCAATTTAAGTTTAACTTATCCTAAATAATTTGGACCAAAAACTTGGTACATGGTTTAAGCTTTTTAAAAACAAGAATTCACAATCTGATTTTTCATCTATTACAAATGTATATAAAAGATCCTCCATCATATGCTGCTAAAGCTGGCAGCAATAACCTTGAGAAATTAACCTTTGGTTTGTTTCTGAAAAGTAACATGTATTGCACTGTAAAAGTTTATAAAATTGGTGCAACAAAACATTGCTGTAATGTTTCAATGCCAATTTACAAAGTTCATTAGCTAATGGATGTTGAAAGGGTGGGGAGAGCCTATGTACACTTATGAAACTGTAAAAGCTATCTCATCAGTTAATATTGCATGTAGATCATAAGTCTACACAAACCAAGATTAAGATAATTCCTTGAATCTGAATTAATACTATCAGCTCAGCTCATCTGCTGAGGTCAACAAGGGAACATGAGTTTTCCTCATTTACACAAAAAAATTTTCTTCCCCAGCTTTTCAGTCCAGAACTGATATACTACAGACAAGGTCCTCCATTGTCAACATTCATGGGGTGACATGTAATGAGGTCTACTTGGGTTTATATTTGTATTAGCACACATATGCATAGTAGTGCCCAAAGGTAAAGACCACATGACTTTTAAGAATTGTAAAAACTAGAAAGGTCCTTTCTTGGAAGACTACATCAAAACATCCAGCAAGTTATAGAGAAACCTTATCAAAAAGATGTAACCACTTGTAAATGACAAATTAAAAAAAGTAGCCCCCCAAAAGCAGCTCTGAAAGAGGAAAAGAGAGTCCACAAAATTATTTATAAAAGTAAAATTTTATAAGGGTTAATTATAAAGTATAAAATAACTAATAAATATCTCTCAGATAAGAGTTCTGAAATGCCATCAGATCATATAGACATTAAAATCCTAACCTAACTCAGAGTACTTGTGGGAGTGCAGGGCATATCTTAACAACTGTGGGCATCCAGGCAAAGGAGAGTACAAGGCCTTGCATGCAGCCAACCCTGATTGCATCCCAGGTACTGCATATGACACCCTAAGCACTACCAGGTTAGGCCAATAAAAATACTAAGAATCTGTGAATGTTAAAATTGAGCAGACTTGAGTTAGAATCCTAGGTCTCTGACCTGTTAGGAGTGTGACCATACTCCTTTTTCTTCTAACATTTATTTTGGTCATCTATAAAAGTAGGAATGAGCTATCCAGGAAGGGGACCTGTTACACTAGCAGTCCAGGGGGCAAAAGGGGGGGGGGGGCATGGGATACATGCTGGGAACAGGGGTGAAGGGAGGATAATACTGGTGGTGGGAATGGCCCTAATTCACTGTCACTATGTACCTTAAATATAACTGTGGAAGACTCATAATTTACATTGGCCATAATAAAAATGAATTAGGGCTAGAGAAAAGCTCAAAGGGCTGGAATGTATCCTTTGCAGGCAGGAGGCCTGAGGTTTGATCCCCTATACCTCATTATCAACTGAAATCTACTAAGGCAAACTCTGAGCACAGAGCCATGAGTACCCCTGAGTATTGCCAGGGATAGCCCAATAACCAAAATCTCAAAATAAAATAGAAATAAATGAGTACCTACCTGGTAGAATCATGAGACTCCATTACCTATTGCATATAAAGGTTGTCACGGTGCATGGTAAAGTAGACACTGAGAAAATATTAGGATGTTCTGGGAAAATCTTGATTATGCCAAAAGGAAAAGGAGGTGATGACTATCCAAACTGAGATTTGGGTTACCACACAGTGGAACTGAATTCATTTATCTGTGGGTGAATGTGAGTGTAATCTGGCTGCCACGTTGTTTAGCTCATTGTCTGGCTGATTTGGCTGATCTGGCTGGCTAGGTGGTTGTCCCCTTGCTTCCTCACTGCTCCATGTGAGTCTCTCCCAAAGCTATATGCTCAGTCAAAGAGGATGGCCATCATCCCTGAATAGAGACAAAGAGAGTCCAAGCAGTGAGGGCATATGAATAGATTGCATGCCCCTGCTAGAACTTCCAAACAAGCTCTCAAGATCATTTCCTGTGGTTTGTCACAAATTACCACAAAGTTAATGGCTGCTGATCCCCCACTGTGAGAAATGTTCTCTCTTAAAAGTTCTGGAGACCAGAAGTCTGAATTCAGCTGTACTGAATCCAAATATAGGTGTGCAGAATCACACTCCCTCTGGAGATGGAGGGGAAGATCCATTCCTAGCTTCCTCGATTCTCCTGAAGAGATGACTGTGTGCGTGTGTGCATGTGTGTGCGTGTGTGTGTGCGTGCGTGTGTGTGTGTGTGTGTGTGTGTGTGTGTGTGTGTGAGTGTGGCTACAGTCTCTGCTCATCCTCACCCTGTCTACTCCCCTCTGGATGGGGGCTACATTGCCCTCTGCCTATTTCATAAGGACATTGGTGGTTGCAAATGCTTAGAGCCCACTTGAGTGACACAGAATAATATCCCATATCAACATGTTTAATACCCTTTTCCAAGTAGGAATTGATTCCAGAAATTAGAACCTAATTTGTTTAGGGGACCATTTACAGTTGTACATGTACTAAAAATATTTCAGGTCTGTACTGTCCCTACTCTAAAACTTGTTCAGGGCTATACATCCTTCTCCATGTTAATACTGTAATTGATTTTTTTGTCTCCCACTCTATCAGATATGAATAATACATTTGCAGAAAGAGTAGGATCAGATTGCCTAGATTTGGAAACAATAGGTTTCTTGTGGGGAGGACTTGTAGGGGTTCCCCTGGTAGTGTTCAGGGATCACACTTGGCTCCATGCTCAGAGGACCAATTGTAGGACTGAGAATTGAACTGGGGTTGACCACATGCAAAGTGGGAGCAAAGTAACCTTATACTATCTCTTTGCCCTAATAAGTCTCTGTATTATCAAGAAATAACCATAACCTTTTTTATTTTCTTTCGCTAGCCATATAGAAGTGTGCAATTTCCACATTGTAACAGAGCAAATAAAACTCTGGCTTATGTCTTAATGTATGTAGTTTATTTCATTGTTGTCTCAAGAGGAATAAAAATTGTTTACCCTCTAGAAAGCATTAGAACTCTTTCTTCCTGTTTTTATTTCTCCCTGCATTTATCACATTGGATCTAGTAATGATAATAGTCTACCAGTAAAGTATCTAATTTATATACTAACTTGTGAAGAGACTCCAGGCACAAAATTGCCTGACTTTTCTGAACTTTAATTTCCTGCTTTGTATGTAGACATTGACTATGCTGACCATTTAATTTGAGGGATTAAATCGGATAGTGGTGGAAGTTCTCAACATAATGACTGGTACATGTTAAGTTTGTGGCAAATATTCTCTTCCCTGGTCCCTTTTACTCTTTTATTCCTTCATCTGAAGATATTTATTAGTTTCATTTACTGAGCATCTGCTTATAGGTAATAATTCCAGATCCCAATAGTTTGAACCAAGTATTGAGGTTGCAATGAGGATACCCAAGTAGGTCAAGCTACAGTCATTTCCCTGGAAATACAAACCTGATAGAAAGGAAAGATGACAATTATAGAAAACTTGGAAACAAAGTGTTCGTAGCATTCTGTGGGTAAATGAGTAAGGTGATCTATTGGCCTTCAACCTCTTTTACACCTGATGTGTACTGTGTACTAACATGGTACCATGGACCTGAGGATTAAACCACTGATTTAGAGGCTATGCAATACCCAAGGCCAGTAACTCTGACTTGTGCTGAGAACAAGCCTTGGACTGATAGCTAGAAAGCCTTAGTTCTATTAGTAGTTTATCTACTGTCTGCTCTGTTAGGTCTTAGGTAGTTACTTTCCTGCAGGAAATTCAGTTTCTTTTTTGTTGTTTATTTGTTTTTGGGCCACACAAGGTGAAGCTCAGGGGTTACTCGGTTACTCCTGGCTATGCGCTCAGAAATCGCTCCTGGCTTGGGGGACCATATGGGACGCCACGGATCAAACCTCGGTCCATCCTAGGTCAGCCGTATACAAGGCAAACACCCTACAGCTGCACCACCGCTCCAGCCCCAACATTTAGTTTCTTTATCTAGAAAATAATAGAATTAGACTTTCTACCAGCACAAAGAAAAGATTAACAGACTCATAAAGTATTATTGCCAAAAAAAATCAGAAAGGAGTTCAACACACATTAATTACAGAATTTTTCCTTCAGAAACAATCATGAAGAGTACAATAGGCCGGTGAGGTGGCGCTAGAGGTAAGGTGTCTGCCTTGCAAGCACTAGCCAAGGAAGGACAGTGGTTCGATCCCCCCGGCGTCCCATATGGTCCCCCAAGCCAGGGGCAATTTCTGAGCGCTTAGCCAGGAGTAACCCCTGAGCATCAAACGGGTGTGGCCTGAAAAACAAACAAGCAAACAAACAAAAAAAGACAGTTCTTCAAATATAAAACAATGAAAAAAAAAGAAGAGTACAATACTCCAAATACATTGTGACAATTTTCCAATTGAATAATAGTCACAAGGAGAGGAAGAAAAATTGCCAAAATATAGAGATAAAAGTGGCATTTATGGGACAGTACAGCAGATAGGATGTTCGCCATGAACAAATGAGTTTAATCCTCACCCAGCACAACATATGGTCCCTCAAACACCACCAGGAATAAACCTGAAGTCAGATATGACCCTAGGATGAGAGAGAGAGAGAGAGAGAGAGAGAGAGAGAGAGAGAGAGAGAGAGAGAGAGAAGAGGAGAGGAGGGGAGGGGAGGGGAGGGGAGGGAGGGGAAGGGAGGGGAGGGGGAGAGCAGGGGAGGGGGAGGGGAGGGGGAGAGCAGGGGAGGGGGAGGGGAGGGGGAGAAGGAGAGAAGAGGAGGGGAGAAGAGGGGGAGGGGAGGGGGGAGGGGAGTGAGAGGTGAGGGAGAGGAGAGGAGAGGGAGAGAAGAGGGAGAGGGAGAGGAGAGGGAGAGGGAGAGGAGAGGAAGAGGAGGGGACAGGAGGGGAGGGGAGGGGAAGAGAGGGGAGGGGAGGAGAGGGGAGGGGAGGGGAGGGGAGGGGAGGGGAGAGGGGGGGAGAAGGGAGAGGGGAGGGGAGGGGAGAGGGGAGGAGAAGGGAGGGGAGGGGAGGAGAGGAGAGGAGCATATCTATATTGCATTTACTATGTTACATGCACTATTCTGTTTTGTTTTGTTTTGTTTTGTTTTGTTTTTGTTTTTTAGGTCACACCCAGCAGTGCTCAGAGGCTACTACTGGCTCTACATTCAGAAATCGCCTCTGGCAGGCTCGGGGGACCATTTGGGATGTTGGGATTCGAACCACCGTTCTTCTGCATGCAAGGCAAACGCCTTACCTCCATGCTATCTCTCCGGCCCCTACATGCACTATTCTTAGTAGTTTACCAGACCCCTCTGAAACAGTACTTTTATAATCAGTTCACACAGAGAAAAACTTAAATCTCAACATTTAAAAAAAACTGAAGAGAGGGGGCTGGAGTGGTAGCACAGCAGTAGGGAGTTTGCCTTGCATGTGGCTGACCCAAGACGGACACAGGTTCGATCCCCCAAATCCCATATGGTTTTCTGAGCCAGGAGTGATTTCTGAGTGCAGAGCCAGAAGAAGTAACTCCTGAGCGCCTCTGGGTGTGGCAAAAAAACAACAACAATAAACAAACAAAAATGAAGAGAGGTTTAGTAACAACCAATTTCTCACATTAAATAAAGAACAGACCCAAGATTTGAACCTAATTAATACTCTACTACATATAAATAAAAGACTTATTAGGATCAGGGATTATGCCTCAACTTGCCTGTTTTATGGTTTGATTCTGAGTTTCTCATGGTCCCTTGAACATTGTCAGGTACAACCATGGTGCCCTGAATCCCAGTTGAAAAACAATTTTTGTTTGTTTTTTCTTCCGAGGTCACGCCTCGCACTGCTCAGGGGTTACTCCTGCTTTGCACTCAGAAATCATTCCTGGCAGTGCTAGAGAATCATATGGGATGGCCAGGAATCAATCCCAGGTCAGCTGCATATGGAGCAAAAGCCCTATTCCCTACTGTACTATCATGTTGGTCCTGAAAAAATAATTTTAAATATGAAAATAAAAATAATTTTAAATATGAACAAGAGAGGATTTAAAAGTGTAGATCTGGAACCAGGGTAATAATTCAGAAACCAGCGCATGCCTGATTTCAAACTCCAAGTTCAAATTCCAGCAACACAAGGCCCCTTTATTTTTTTTTGTTGTTGTTGTTTTTGTTTTTGTTTTTGGGCCACACCTGGCGGTGCTCAGGGGTTGTGGGGGGGACCATATGGGACACCGGGATTCGAACCAACACCTTTGGTCCTGGATCAGCTGCTTGCAAGGCAAATGCCGCTGTGCTATCTCTCCGGGCCCACAAGGCCCCTTTAAGCACTACCAAACGAAGCCCTGGATGACCCTCCGGATGTGTCCCCAGTGATCCCAGCACAAGACTGACCAGGAGTGGGACCAGAGCACCTTACATTTAATGTAGAAGCTTTCCCAAACCCCACTTTAAATAAAAAAGCCATGAGTTGGTGAGATTGCCCCAGGCACTGTTTCTTTTTCTTTTTTCTTTTTTCTTTTCTTTTTGGTTTTGGTTTTTGGGTCACACTGGGCAGCATTCAATGGTGACTCCTGGCTATGCACTCAGAAATTGCTCCTGGCAGGCTCAGAGGACCATATGGGATGCTGGGATTCAAACCACCATCTGTCCTGGGTCCACCTCATTCCCTACCTACTTGCAAATGCCCTACTGTTGTGCTATCTCTCTGGCCCAGGCACTGTGTTTCTCACCCCTTAGGCAGACTGGTCTCAGATGAAGCAGGGTAGCAGCCAAGGCTTTTAACCAAGCCAGTTAAAAGATTAACTGGAGTAAGCCTGCTTTTTGCTTCATGGCCTCTCTCAGTTATGTTCTCTCTCTTCTCCATGCTCTCTCTCTTTCTTGACCCCAAAGCCAGACCTCTTTCTTTATTCAAACCAATTCTCAAATCCAGGGAGGAGGAAGGTCAAGTACCTTCCATACCAAAAGAAGAGGTTAGGGAAAAAGGAAGTTGAGGGAACACCTTTGTTTAGGCTTTTACCTAGATTCTCCTTATATCCCACAAAGTGTAAATTTGATTCTTTTTTTTTTTGCAGTATCCTCTAGCTTTAGTTTTATGTGATCAAACATTCTCTTCCTTGTTGCTGAAAAGAGTAAGAAGTTTGATTATCTGATGCTAAAGCCAAGGCACAATGTCTCCACTGATGCACAAACATTTTTGGCTATTTTAGCCGGGAAGTATCTGGGAATTTCTTTCCAGATATTTATCTGATGTCTGTGGTTCAAGTGGATTCTCCCAAGCCCCAGAGCAGAGCTTGTACTCTATGTACTTTTAGACTGCCAAGAAGTAATTAGTCTAATCCTGGGAAATTTCCCATTCATTGCCTTGCAGAAATTCTTGAATTTCTTCTGCCACCCCAACAGCGCGTCCAAACAATAGAGCAACGATTTGTTGGTCAGATCCCCAGATCATTTTATAAAGTTCATTCAGGTTCCAAGAGAACTTGGATTTATAGCAAAATCTGCTTAGAGATTTAATCTATCCACTCTGCTCATATTTAAACAAAAGTACACAATTGAGAAATGACCTCATGACTAAAGAGACAATGAACGAATTAAAGCAAAAGCCTTGCCTGCAGCCAACCCCAGTTCAGTACCTGGCACCAAAGGTCCCATAAGCACCATCACAATGGGCCCAAGCAGCACTGCACCCACAGGCCCATGCACAGAATCAATGGCCCTGTGGCCAAATATCATTGGGAGAGGTCCCTGAGGCCTCAAAATAAATAAAACAAAATAAGAAGAGGTCACAAATGTCTCATAGTCTGGTCACTTTTAGATCCTGAGCCAGATTACAATCTTCTGAGTTCAAATCCTGAAAATGGCACCCAACCCTCAGATGCAATTCAAACAAAAATAACCCTCTACTATGAAATAAGTGGCTAAGATTGCAAGAAGATTGAAGCAAGGTGTCCATCAATAGAAGAACAAAGCATAACATAAATTCAATAAAAATTAATTTATCTTTAAAAGAAAGGAAATTTGGGCCAGGTATAGCAGATAAAGTGTTTTCCTTGCACATAGCCAACCAGTATTTGATCCCCAGAGCACTACCAGGAATAATTCCTAAGCACAGAGCCAGGAATAACTCCTGAGCATTGCCCCAAAGACAAAACACAATCACATAAAAGTAAAAAGGAAGAAAACTACTAAATAGATAAATAAAAATAAATGAAAAATTTTGAACCAGAAAAATAGTAAATAGTACACAGATGATGTACTTGTATTGCACATAGCTGATCTAGGTTTG
Source organism: Suncus etruscus (assembly GCF_024139225.1). Lineage (NCBI taxonomy): Eukaryota > Metazoa > Chordata > Mammalia > Eulipotyphla > Soricidae > Suncus > Suncus etruscus. Next base: position 17,665,543 of record NC_064856.1, on the reverse strand, counting down.
ATCCTTGCCACCACATATAGTCCCATAAGTACAACCATGAGTGATTCCTGAGTGTAGAGTCAGGAGTAAGGCAATAGCACTGTCAAGTGTGGCTCAAAACTCCCTCTACCACCATCAAAAAGGCTGAAGATTTCTTTATCTACAACATAGATGAAAATTGAAGCCAAAACTTTTTTGTTTGCTTGTCTTTTTTTTTTTTTTATGGACCACATCTAGCAGTGTTCAGGAATAACACTTGATGGTTTCTGATGACCATATGGGGTACCTGGGATCAAACCTGGCTGGCTGTGTGCAGCCAGTAAGTGTCTTACTCTCTGTATTAAAACATGGTTTGCTAAGTGTAAGACAAACACCTTCCCTTTTGCTTTATCTCTTTGGCCCTTGACAGTAATCATTTTTGGGGGAAGGGGCACACCCTGTGGTGCTCAGGGGTTATCCTTGCTCTGCATTCAGAAATCACTCCTGGTAGGCTAGGGGGACCATATATGATGCTGGGGGTCAAACCTGGGTAGGTCGCGTGCAAGGCAAATACCCTACTCACTGTGCTATTGCTCCATGCCATTGACAAAAAAAAATCAGTCAAGGCCAAAGAGGCAGTATAGGTTACAGTGTTTACAGATGACAACAGAAAGGGTGTTTACCTTACACACAGATGACTTGGGTTCAATCTCTAGCCTGCACCTGGTTTTCTGGACACCACCAAGAGTGATCTCTAAGCACAGAGCCAGTAGTAGTAAATCCTGAGCCACCAAATATGTCCCCAAAACAAAAAACAAAACTCAAAAAAAATTAAAGAAAATATATATATATATTTTGTGATTTTTGGGTCACACCCGGCAGTGCTCAGGGGTTATTTCTGGCTCCAGGCTCAGAAATTGCTTCTGGCAGGCACAGGGGACCATATGGGGCACCGGGATTCGAACCGATGACCTCCTGCATGAAAGGCAAACGCCTTACCTCCATGCTATCTCTCCGGCCCCAAAGAAAATATTCTTATGATAACACTTATAGGAGGTACATGGGATGGTCAATTTCAGAGAGACAGAAAGTAGGAGGTTGCCAAGACTATAGACATAGATCAGGTTGTTTAAATGGTGCAGGACTTCAGGTTTGCAAGATTCAAAGACCTCTAGAGCTGTATGGCAGTGGTGACTACACAGCAATGTGAGTAAAATTGATGCCATTGAACTGAGCATGTGAAATGGATACCATGATCAATTTTGAGCCACGAATGTTGTCAACTATAAAGCATGTCTTTATTGCATGAGGCTTGGGTTCAATTTTTGACATAACAAAGAAAAGGGGGAATGTTTAATTGTATATTGATGGTATTTTTTTGTTGTTGATGGTATTTTAACACAATCTTCCAACTTAAAAGTTAAAATGATTGATACTGAGGTCCAGTATCTCTAAAGAGATTAAGATGCATGTCCTGTAGGGGGTAGATGTCTATTTGATCCCTGGCATCACATGTGAATGATTAAAAAAGGCTCAGATGGTTCTTGTACTGCAGAGCCTAAAGATTGGTACATTCTCAGACCTTCACACTGAACCTTTTTATTCTCAGGTTCTATTGGTCAAGAATTGTTAGAAATGGTTCTTGATTGAAGTGTTTTGTTTTTGTTTTTGTTTTTAGCCACTTGGGAACCCCACTCCTAAAAATAAGAAATCGGTAGTCTAATAAATTTTTGATTTTTCCATAATTTCTACTTTACTCTTTGTAAATACCCAACTCTTTCAAAGAAACATATGTTATTGTAGGAGGGTGAGTGCTTTGCTGATATGCCCAAAACAGAAAGTTTCTATGTCTATTGGATTATATAGCCTGACACCAAGCCTCAGGCAGAGAAAAGGAAGAACATATGGGACTCCTCCTCATACTATCTGATCAGAGTCCCCCAATTCTGATGATGATGATGATTACTGGTGTCAAGTGAGGAGTAAAGGAACTGGAGAGAATGAACATGTTTTCAGAAAAAAAAGAATCTGAGACTAGAGAGATAGTATAGCAGGCAGGGCACTTGTCTTGCATGTGACTGACCAGGGTTAAATCCTCATACTCCATATGGTCCCCTGAGCCCTGTCAGGAGTGATTTCAGAGTGCAGAGCCAGGAATAAGCCATGGGCACCACTGGGTGTGTCCCCCAAACAAACAAAAATAAAAATTAGAGAATAAAAATCTTTTTAACAAACCATTAAGAATCTCCCGAATTGACTGAAGTATCAAGAACTTATGTGACCTTTTGATGTCATAATAAAACTTTAACTATCAAGTCGACTTAAGAGTCATCAAGAGAAAAAGAGAGACCGAGATAAAGAGAGACACAGAGAGAAGAAAAGTGTCTGCCATTGGAGACAAAGCACTGAATGTCCGTGTGGGACATGATTTGGGCACCAAAAATCATTGTTAGGTTTTCTTTTTTTTTTGGTTTTTGGGTCACACCCGGCAGTGCTCAGGGGTTATTCCTGGCTCCAGGCTCAGAAATTGCTCCTGGCAGGCACAGGGGACCATATGGGACGCCGGGATTCGAACCGATGACCTCCTGCATGAAAGGCAAACGCCTTACCTCCATGCTATCTCTCCGGCCCCTCATTGTTAGGTTTTCATTTCCAGCAAGGGGAAAAGGAGGTGGGCATGACATCAGGAGGCTTAAAGGAAAATGCAAGAATTAGTCGCCCTCACTAGACCCTGCTCCATGCACAATGTCATGGAGAGAGCCAAGCCTAAGCGCAGGGCAGGAATGGATTGGTGGTAGCGGGGTCCAAGACGTCCCAGTGGTCCTGCCCTCCTGCTCAGTGGAAGCAGTTGCTGAACGCCTTAGCAAGTAGGACCCTCTAATTCAGAGCTGAGTTTTTTTGTTCCTGTCCTTCTTTCCTGTTGTCTCCTTAAAGCCGTGATGAGGAGCCACGTGTAGGGCACAAGTCTTGCAATCCGTGCTCTGTGATGGAGCTGCAGACTCTATTTCTACCCAGCAGTGTCGGCAGCAAATGACAGATCTTTTTTTCCAAGATGCAGATCTTCAAAGTTGGACCTGGGCGATATAGTATAGTGGGTAGTGCACTTGCCTTGCACGCGGCTGACCCAGGTTTCAATCCTCAGCATCCCATATGGTCCCCTGTGCCCATCAGGAGTGAATCCTGAGCATAGAAGCAGGAGTGAGCTTCGAGGGACCAGAGCGATAGCACAGTGGTAAGGCGTTTGCCTTGCACATAGCTGACCCGGGACAGATCCGGGTTTGATTCCAGGCATCCCTTGTGGTTCCCTTAGCCTGCCAGGAGTGATTTCTGAGTGTAGAGCCAGGAGTAAACCCCGGAGAGCCACTGGGTGTGACCTCCCCCCCAAGAAAGTGTACTTTGAGAACTGCTGAGTGTGCCCCCAAAACAAAACAAAAGATGGTTTGCAGGAACAAGAAGGACAGGGGCTTTATGTGTAGAAGTCTGTAGGTTCAGACCAAAAAAAAAGTGTCTGCCATAGAGGCAGACTAGGGATGGGTAGGGATGGCCAATGGGATAGAAACTGGGAAAATTGGTGGCAAGAAATGAACACTGGTGAAGGAATGGGTGTTGGAATTGAAACTCAACCAACAACAACATTCTAATTATGTATCTCATGGTGATTGGATTTAAAATAAAAAGTCATCTGTCTCTGAAGAAAAATAACATTATTTACAATAGATCACAGCCCTGACAGTTCATAATTTGTTAAAAGAAATGAGGATGGGGCCGGGCGGTGGTGCTGGAGGTAAGGTGCCTGCCTTGCCTGCGCTAGCCTAGGACGGACCGCGGTTCGATCCCCCGGCATCCCATATGGTCCCCCAAGAAGCCAGGAGCAACTTCTGAGCGCATAGCCAGGAGTAACCCCTGAGTGTCACAGGGTGTGGCCCAAAAACCAAAAAAAAAAAAAAAAAAAAAAGAAATGAGGTGCAATTATATCTCTCTGCCTGGTAGAGAAGATAATCCTAAAAGTTATGGTTTTATTACCCTGAAGGATATTAATTTATTTTGTATATGATTTAAAGATCTAACTTCAATATTTTTATTCACTATATAATCTCCTATTATTAAATTCCATATTTTGGTTTATTTTTGGGCCACATCCAGCAGTACAAGGCTTATTCCTGGTTATGTGCTCAGAATCAGTCCTGTGGGGCATGGGGGACCATCTGTGGAGCTGGGAATTGAAACAAGGTCTGAAACATGCAAGGCAAGAGCCATGCCCACTATACTATTTCTCAGCATCTATATTCTATACTACTAGTCCCCTTATTAATAAGTTAATTGAAATTTTTACCCAAGCTCACTATTTTTATGATAATAATATCTTTTTTATAATTGTATCTTAATATAATTGTCTGAGATTTATTCCTGGCTCTACTTTTATACCCTGCAACTTACAGAGCCCTAATACTCCTTTAAGATAGTGTCTATTTGGGGCCGGTGAGGTGGCGCTAGAGATAAGGTGTCTGCCTTGCAAGCACTACCCAAGGAAGGACCGAGGTTCAATCCTCCGGCGTCCCATATGGTCCCCCCAAGCCAGGGGCGATTTCTGAGCACTTAGCCAGGAGTAACTCCTGAGCATCAAATGGGTGTGGCCCAAAAAACAAAACAAAACAAAAGATAGTGTCTATTTTAGCTCCATTTTCCAAATGAGAAAACAGAAACACCAAAACTAGGCACTTTGCTGTATAGACTCTTCTCACATTACTTGAGCAATCTACTTATCTACTCCTTCATCCAATAAACATCTGTTGAGAATTGAGTATTTACTATGAGCCAAGTACTCTACAAGTGCTTAAACACCTCTTTCTAGTTTTGTTTCTACCTTTATGTTTTGCTGTGGAACATGGATGGGTGTTCAAACAGATATTTATCATCGAAAGAAATAAGGGCTACAAGGAAGTGAGAATACTGTAGTAGAGCAGAGGGAATATATAATTGAGACTTGTAGGCTTGAAGACAGGGAAGCCTTCCTGAAGTAAGTAGCATTTATTATACTAGGTGTTAGGTGAGCCCAAGTAGTAGGTTAGAAGCACCCACAGAAAAAGTTTTTATTTCTTTGTGTAGCACATCAAGATCTTCACTAAACTCCTGATAACCCTTAACATCAGTTCTCTTTCTGTTGGCATAACCAGCACTCTATTCAGTATAATTATTTTTGTTGGTGCTTGTCAATCACTGGATGGAAGAACCTTTCGATTGAAGCATCCTTTGGATTGGTCTTTTAACCTACCTGTTTCCCACCCCAAGGTGTGGTCTTTAGCTTCCCAATAAAGACCCTGGATCTCAGGGAGAAACTACTTGTGGTTTTGGTTTTCCACTACTAAACTTTCTGCATGCTGGTCTTAGTACTATGAGTGAAAGGCTTACAGTGGAAGTTCCTGAATCAGTTTTATCTCCTTAACTGTGTGTGGATTATTTTCTGTGTCAGCAGTTGCTTCCAGACCCCTGTCTCCCCCAATCTCCTGAGATTTGGGCTGTGGGGCTTCTGTTTCACCTTGCATCCAAAGTTGAAAAATATATCCCCATGGTTTGTAAGATCACCCCATGGACCATGTTTCTACTCCCAGGTGGATGGATCTGAAAAAGCAGGGTATCAGTGAAGGATTAATAAACAAAGCCAGTCAGGAAGAGTCATGGAGTCAATTTGCTTTTCACATCGGGTATCTCTGAGCTCTAAGCCAAACTCTCTTTCTTTATTCTCCCAGAACAAAATTCAACTAGGTGGGGGAGGGTGGAGCAAGATCTATTTGAACTTTTCAAATAGAAATATTTAAATGAAAGAGGAAAATGGGGGAATACCTTTGCTTTGGGTTAATAGCTGGGGTCATCTTACATCTCTCTACACTTATACTTTTATGCACATATTCAGCCACACTTAAATATCACCAGTTTCTCAAGCATGTTATAATCCCTCTCCACCTATGAATGCTCTTTTACACTTTCTTCTCCCTCTATCTGAAACAACTTTTGCTCTACCCTTCTACTCTACCCTATTCTAGCCCCTCAGCAATCCTGCATGACCACTTAGATATGATAGCCTCTAAAAATTCTCCCTTGCCAGGCTGCATTGGAGTACATTTATCTCCCCAAAAGCTCTTTATGCCCCCCCCCCAGTCCTAGTTTGGTGGTTTTTTTTTTTTTTTGTTTTGTTTTTTTGTTTTTTCAGGCCACACCCGTTTGATGCTCAGGGCTTACTCCTGGCTACGCGCTCAGATATTGGCCCTGGCTTGGGAGGACCATACGGGACGCTGGGGGATCGAACCGAAGTCCTTCCTTGTCTAGCGCTTGCAAGTCAGACACCTTACCTCTAGCGACACCTCGCTGGTCCCTCAGCCCTAGTTTTATATCTTTTTTTTTTTTTCATTTTGGTTTTTGGGCCACACTGGTGACACTCAGGGGTTACACCTGACTATGAGCTCAGAAATTGCTTCTGTCTTGAAGGACCATATGGGATGCTGAGGATTGAACTGCGGTTTGTCCTGGGTCAGCTGCATGCAAGGCAAACACCCTACCGCTGTGCCACTGCTCCAGCCCACTAGTTTTCTATCTGAAGATATAGCCAGGAATAGCACCTGAGCACCAACAGGTGTGGCCCAATTAAAAAAGTTACCAAAAAAATTTGAATAAGAAAATCAAGTGAGCATCTTATTAAAAACGTATTCATTACCTATTGTCAAGAAAATGTGAATCAGACACACTCTCACACTAGTGGAAATGGCACATTTCAAGAAATCTGGGTGAAAAAACAGTGTTGGTGGAGGATGTGACCAAAAAAGGAGTATCATCTGGTCTAGCCTCTATAAAGTATGAAAAATGGAATAAACAGTATGAAGACCTCTCAGAAAAACTAAGAATAGAGCTTTTTAAACAAAGAAACTCTACTTCCTGGAATCTATCCCCCAAATACAGAATTATTCATTTGAAAAGAAATATGCACACCTATGTTCACTAAAATGCTTAGAATTATAGACAGAAAATACAAGCAACCCAAATATCCAATAGCAGATGAGTGGATAAAGGAGTTGTGGCACAATGGAATATTACACAACTGTAAGAAAAGACATATTTTCTCTATAACATGGGTAAAACTAGAGGGTTTCATGTTAGATGAAGTAAGTCATTGGGAGAAGGTCATAGAGAAATGATGACAGAGGTACTAGATAGTATTGAACATGACAAACGACTGACCTTGGATTATAGATTGCCAAGTAGAGGTAAAGAGTGGTAAGGAGGGGCCAAAGTGAAAATGCAGAGGGTACGGGATTTGCCTTGTATGTAGTCGGCTCAGGTTTGATTCCCAACGTCCCATATGGTTCCTTGAGCATTGTCAGCAGACCAGAGAGAAGAATCTAGGGGTAATTACTGAGCACCATGGGGTGTGACCCAAAAACCAGGGAGACAGAGAGAGATAGAGTATGATAGGGACTGAGGAGGTGAACTAAAAGCAATATAAGAGCATTGGATGGAGGGTCATGGATACCTTAGTGATGGTGGAGGGTGGTACATCAAAACCAGAACCATAAATTTACATAGATCAGTTACTTAAACTACATTTGTTTTAAAAAGAAAAGAAATAGTGAACAGTTTAGAGTAGAAATGTAATGTATGCATGTAATGGCAAGTACTATGGGCTCACGCTAACAAAAATAGTATTACCTGATGCTGTACTGTGATTTCCTTACATTATTTCACTTCATTCTCTTAACAACTCTCTAAGGCAAGTACTAATATTCTTCCCCTTTTGCTGATGTGCTCAAAGAGGCCAGGTGGAACACCCTAAATCTAATAGCAGTGGCAAAGTTGAAATGTGAAATTAGACAACTTTGCTTCAGGGTCCAATGCCTCCTCCTTATGTTATGTTAGTTGTTATGTTAGTTATGTTATGTTATGTTATGTTATGTTATGTTATGTTATGTTATGTTATGCTATGCTATGCTATGCTATGCTATGCTACACTATTTTATGTCATATTATATTATTATATTATATTATATTACCATGAGTAAGCACTGAGCACTGCCAGGTGTGGTCAAAAATACATTTTTGGGGGGCCAAAGAGATAGCATAAAGGTAAGGCATTTGCCTTGCATGCAGAAGGTCATTGGTTTGAATTCCAGCATCCCATATGGTCCCCCGAGTCTGCCAGGAGGAATTTTTCTGAGTGTGGAGCCAGGAGTAATCCCTGAGCTCTGCCAGGTGTGATCCAAAAACCAATATATATATATATATATATATATATATATATATATATATATATATATATATATATATATATATATATATATATATATATATAAAACCAGCAACATAATTCAGGCTCTATCATAGAAAGTTTTTTGCAACAACCCACCAGCCTTGGAAATTTCCTGGCTAACAAGTGTGGTGCGATAAGTTATACTTGAAAGGTGTGAAAAACCAGCAATGAAGTGTATACAGTAAGGTAAAATGAAATAAAAAAGATACACTGGCTGGGGTGGGAACTATCCTAATTGGAATAAAATTGACTGAGTGCAAGAAACAGGACAAATGATTAAAGAGAACAGGCCCTATTTTTTATAACACGGAGTTATCACTGAATACCCAGTTTGTGATGAAGGCTGTCTTCCAATCAATGTCACTAAGGCAATTTTATTACCACATCAAAGAATACAATTATTGTTTGGTTGTTTTTTTTAATTATCTTTATTTAAACACCGTGACTACAAATATGATTGTAGTTGTATGATTACAGTCATGTAAAGAACACCCCCCCTTCACCAGTGCAAGATTCCCACCACCAATTTCCCAGATCTCCCTCCTCCTCACCCCACCCACACCTGTACTCAAGACAGGCTTTCTATTTCCCTTATTCATTCACATTGTTATGATAGTTTTCAGTGTAGTTATTTCTGCACTCATCACTCTATGTGGTGAGCTTCATGTCATGAGCTGCACCTACATGGGAAGATGGGGGGAAATAAGAGTTGGGACTGAGGCAGTAAAAGATTAGAAATGAGCTTTGTAGGGCAGTATCAAGGTCACAATACAAGATGGATATTATGCATATATAAACTATACGCATACAATACTATCAATAGGAGACCAAGGAGAAAAATTTTCCAGTGACTGTCCCAATATAAACCAGTGCTAAAATGGCTCGCCCTCCTCCCAAAGTGCATTCCTTTAGTGTAGGGAGAGGAAGGGGGAAAGCCTGATGACCCATATAGAGTCCACCTGGACTGGCACTCAGGGAAGGCCTGGAGTCCAGGGGAGAAAGAGGGGGATGGCTGGGGGCCTGCCAAGCCTCCCAGCACTCCCCAGGCTAAGGAGAAGGCCTCTGGCATGGGGACTCCCCAAACCTCATCCCTGGCAAGAGCTGGCCTCCAGAATCAAAGGGGGAAAATCAAAGGGGAAACCGGAAGCCAGATATCTGCCCACCCTCCTTCCCATGCATCTCCCCCCTGGAGTACAGAAGGAGGGGGGAAGCCTGAGGACCCCTAAGAGTCCATCTGAACCCACTTCTGGCTATCTGAGCTGACACCCAGGGAAGGCCTGGAGTCAGGGGAGAAAGAGAGGGACGGCTAGGGGCCTGCCATGCCTCCCAGCACTCCCCAGGCTTGGGAGAAGGCCTCTGGCACGGGGCCTCCCCAAACCCCATTCCTGGCAAGAGCTGGCCTCCAGAATCAAAGAGCAAATAGAAAGCCAGATGTCTGCCCACCCTCCTCCCCATGCACCTCCCCCCTGGAGTACGGAGGGACGGGGGAAGCCTGAGGACCCCTAAGAATCCACCTGAACCCACCTCTGGCCATCTGAGCTGGCACCCAGGGAGGGCCTGGAGTCCAAGGGAAAAAGAGGGGGACGGCTAAGGGCCTGTCAAGCCTCCCAGCACTCCCCAGGCTAGGAAGAAGGCCTCTGTCACGGGGCCTCCCCAAACCCCATTGTTTGATTGGTTTTTGAGCCATACCCGGGATTACTCAGGTCTTAATACTGGCTCTGTGCTCAGAAATTATTCCGGGAGGACACGAGGGACAATGTGGGATGCTGAAGATTGAACCTGGGTCATGTCCTACCCATTGTGCTATTGCTTTGGCCTCAAACAATTTAATTTTTTTTTTTTTTGGTCACATCTGGTGATGCTTAGGTGTTACTCCTGGCTCTGAGCTCAGGAATCACTTCAGGCAGACTTGAGGGATCATATGGGATGCCCTGAATCAAACCGGCAAGGCAAGGCAAATGCTCTACATTCTATACTAGCACTCAGGTCCAAGATATCCAATATTGACCTCCACTTCCTACCATACAATTTAAGATAAAAAAGAAAACTTAAATCTTTGGAAATAGGAGCCGGAGTGATGGTGCAGCATTAGGGCGTTTGCCTTGCAGTTGGCTGATCCAGGACAGACCTTGGTTTGAGCCCTGGCCTACCATATGGTACCCCAAGCCAGGAGCAATTTCTGAGCACATAGCCAGGAGTAACCCCTGAGCATCACTGGGTGTGGCCCAAAAGCAAAAACAAAAAGATCTTTGGAAATAAATAGAATATCTTCATGACTTCAATGCAGAGAAAGATATTTTAATTAAAATCTTAGTCTTAGGAGTGATAGAATAGATGGCACCTTGTTTGCCTGGTATACGACTAACCCGGGTTTGATCTCTGGAGTCCTGAGAGGAGTAACCCCTGAGCATCACTGGGTGTGGTCCACAACTCAAAAAACAATTCAATTTTAGTCCTCTTTTATTTAGCTTTCTTCCTTTTTTATTTATTTTTCTTTTGGTGGGGCACATCTAATAGGAGCCATTTCCATATTGATATTCAGGTCACCCCTGGCTGTGTTTGCAGGACTATATGGTACCAGGGATTGACACATTGCGTAAGCTTTCTATTACTGCACCTAGGAAAGGATTTTTTTATTTTCCAAATTTTTATTATAATACTGTGATTTACCAAGTTGTTCATAATAGTCATTTTAGGCATTAAATCTTCAAACAATGATCCCACCATCAGTGTGACCTTCGTTTCACCAGAGTCCCTAATTTCTCATCCACCATCATAGCCTGCCTCCATATAGGTACAAATAAATTTACTTCATGTCGCTTTTTACAACACGAAGGCAAATGGAATTATGAAAGCTATCTGTATTGCATACAGGAGGATGGTAGTTTGAATCTCAGCATCTCATATGGTCCCCCGAGCCTGCCAGGAGTGATTTCTGAGCGTAGAGCCAGGAGTAACCCCTTAGCTACCCCAAAATAGAAAAGAAAACTTAGATCAACACAGCTCAACTTGAAATTATTGTTATATCTCTCCATAGTGCTACTAAGGTCAGCATATAAAGATTTACTGGGTTGTGGTTGGTGCTAGTTGAACCTTCTATGTTAATATTTAGATTTATTGAAGTTGGTAGTAGGAAAGGATTCTTAAAACAAGGCATAAAATGGCATGAACTAGGAGAGGAGAGTGACATGAGTGACTCTCTTAAATTTGAAATATCTATATATTTAGAGACAAGTTGGGAGGAGGGCAGGGAAGAGAGCTCAAGGGACTGAAGCACATGCTTTGCATATAAGAGGCCGAGTGGCCCCTAAGTACCCTCACAGAATGGTCCAAAAACTAAAAGAAAAGAAAAGAAAAACAAGATAAAGAACATGAAAAGATAACATTTGTGTGCTCTATAAGCAGGAAACTAGGAGGAGCAGATATGGAGGTTGAGCACAGAGCAAGATAAGGTTAGAGAGAGGCTTGATCCAAGTCAAAACCAGTGGGTGTCCACGCTGCCTGCTGGTGTGTGCAGGGATAGCTGGATGGTCCTGATTTGGGCTTTTCATGTTCTCTAAAGTGGGGGTGTTTGTATCTACATGGGAAAACCACAGCTAATCAGTTAATTATAAGACTGATTTACCAAATTATTTTAGACTTTCAATATTCCAACAGTAAACTCACCATCAGTATGACTTCCCTCCACCAATATCCCCAGTTTCCTACCCACCACCCAAGTCTTCTTGGCAGTCACAAATTTACTCCCTCTTGTCAAGCTTTTTTTTTTTTTTTTTTTTTTTTTTTTGGTTTTTGGGCCACACCCGGTAACGCTAACCGTGGTCCTCCAAGGCTAGCGCAGGCAAGGCAGGCACCTTACCTTTAGCGCCACCGCCCGGCCCCTTTTTCTTTTTTCTTTTTTCTTTTGTTGGTTTTTGGGCCACACCTGGCGGTGCTCAGGGGTTACTCCTAGCTCCCTGTTCAGAAATCTCTCCTGGAAGGCATGGGGGATTCGAACCACTGTTTGTTCTGGGTTGGTTGCTTGCAAGGCAAACGCCCTACCACTATGCTATCTCACTGGCCCCTGTCAAACAATTTTCTATCACCACTGGCTGAATTCCTACAGTCTTCATAAAGAAAGCCTGATGTGGAACTCATCACCAGGTTTGAGTCTCAACTCCTCCTTCCCTGAGGCTTTGTTGGCTACTCCATGTCATCATCTGTCAAATGGGAACTTCCTGCTTTCAAAAGGCACCAAGAATGGAACGTCTGGACGCAGCTTCCTTAGCCCTGTGAGGCGTACCCGAGAAGCTCTCAATAATTATTATTCCTTCTCCTAAGTATGGGCAGTAGGGGAACCTCTGAAGGGACCACACGGTTGCTGTCTGAATTGGGGGCGATTGTTGAAGCTGTCTGTCTACTGGAGCTCCCGGGCCAGGCCTCTGAAGTCCAGCTGGGCGTGGTGCCAGGACCTGGCAGGGCTTCTCTTCACCCACCAGGGCTGCACCAACTCTGGCCCCTGCGCAGTTTCCTGATTTCCTTATCTTCCCACTGCATGTGCTCTAAGGGGTGGGAAACATTGCCCCTTGCTTCCTTCACTTCCCCTAGGACCCTCATTCTTTAGATGCTGTGAAATCCCAGCTCTTGGCCCTGTGCCTACTCTGCTTGGTGGTTTTCTGCCTTGGATTTTCCTGAATAGATGCAGCAGAAGCTCTGGCTCCAATCAGAGCAATTCTTTTTTCTGACACTTCTCCAATCCCAATACCCCTCAAACTTTTCTGCACATATAAGTTTTCTTTTTATTTGCTTTGGGGCTGCATGCAACTATGCTCAGGGCTTGCTTAATCTTGATTGCTCTGAGATCACTCCTGACTGTCTCAGAGGACCATATGAGGTACTAGGAATCAAACCCAGGTCTGCCATGTTCAAGGCAAGTGCCCTATCCACTGTACTCTCTCTAGCCCCACACACCAGTTTTGTCTTTTGGGTTTTTTTTTTTTTTGAGGGGGGATAGGTTTATGGCTACACACAGAGTTGATAAGGAGTTACTCCTGGCTCTGCACTCAGGAATCACTTCTGGCAGGCTGAGGGACTATATGGGATGCCCGGGATAGAATCTGGGCCAGTTTCATGCAAGGTAAACACTCCACTTGTACTATCACTTCTGCCCTACACACCAGCTTTCTTATCCTCAATATTTTCTTCATTTCCCCTGTACCCAATCCCATACCCATATTCTCTTTTACTTTAATTCTTTGCCCTAAAACACCAAGCTGTGTAACTTTGGGAAAGTTACTAAACTTTTCTGTGCTTTAATTTTTATGTCCTATATCATGGAAACAATAAGTTGATGTAGTCTGAGCCAGTGCAAGTGATAAACACAAAGGGTTAGCATACAGATTAAATTTTGACCTGCTTTTCATATAACATAATTCCAAGCATGTTGAAAATAATGTATTTAGAGATTTTTAATAGCATCAATATCAAATAGGTCCAATAATATATTTCATTACTTTCTATTCCACTCTCCCTTTAAGCCCTCAAGGTAGGGAAAGGTGGGGGGCAAAGAAAGCATGTTAAGACTCATCAGGAGTCAGATAAAACAAGGTAAAACCAAGGGGAAAAATGCTGTTTCATACCCAACTATCTAATAATGCCAAGGCTTGGCAAAATTGTGGAGTAGGGAAACTCTTATGTACTGCTGGTATGTGAATTGATCCAACTTTTTGGTAAAACTGTGTGGCAATATCTAGCCAAACTAAAGATGGAATATATCTTATGACTCAGCAATTCCATGTTTACAAAACTAACCCACAAACCTCTGTGGAAAACATGATAGTGACTTCTCAAAGGAAAATAAATTAAGAATTGTGCTTTCATGGACCATTTTATACCAAGAGCCCCCCAAATTTTTTTTAAAAAGTCTTGGGACCAGAGTGATAGCACAGTGGTAGGGCATTTGCCTTGCACATGGCTGATCCAGGACGAACCTCAGTTCGACCCCCAGTGTCCTATAAGGTCCCCTGAGCCAGGAGCAAGCCCTGAGCATCACTGTGTGTGGCCAAAAAAATAAATAAATAAATAAATAAAATAAATAAAAGTCTTCTGCTCCTTTTATTTCACTGCAGTGCTATTCATAATAACCAAGATTGGATTTTGTTTTGTTTGGGAGCCACACCCAGTGATGCTCAGAGGTTACTCCTAGCTCTGTTCTCAGGATATACTCCTGGTGATGCTCAGGGGACCATATGAGTCAGACCATGCCAGGTTGGCCATGTGCAGTGCAAGCACCCTACAGGCTTCACTATCTCCCTGGCCCAAAAGCTAATTGAAAACAAAACCCATTTCCCCCAAAGATAGAAAGGGATAAAGAAACTGTGGCACAATGGAATATGATTGATCTCTAAGAAGAGATGAAATCCTGCAGTTCACTGCGGCTTGAATGTGACTGCAGAGTATCATATTGAGTTAAGTAAGGGGGAGAAGGACAAATATAGAATGATCTCATATCTCATGCATATGTGGAATAGAAAGAAACATAGTTTCTATGGCCAATGGCAACAGACACTGGAAGTTAAATTTTTTTGTTTTTTGTTTTTGGGGTCACACACCCAGTGACACTCAAGGGTAGAAATCGCTCTTGGCTTTGGGACCATATGGGACACTGGGGGATTGAACCGCAGTCCGTCCTAAGTTACCACATGCAAGACAAATGCCCTATAGCTTGTGCCACTGCTCCGGCCCCTGGAACTTTAAAAACTAAGTTTGCTAAGGGGGTAAGTGATAGGGAATGGAAGAAGGGGGTACAAATCTTGAAACATGGGTGAAGGGTTGATGACGCTGCTGGTTGGTGTGGTGTGGGGACATTGTATGCCTGAAATGATTACAAACAGTATTCTAACTTATAGTGCTTAAATACAAACTAGGGGGAAAGAAACTTTTCTACATATGTACAAGAAAACATTTACTAGAATGTTCATATACCACTGGTTTTAAGAGTGCTGAATGTCTAACAGGAGTATGAATAGATAAATGTGGTTTAAACGAGACATATCATTAAGAATTGAGAATTAATGGACCTGTAGCAGCATGGGTGAATATTGTAAATATATATTTTTTAAAGTTTTTGAGGAATATGCACACTTAAATCTCATTATGTGAAGTCCAAAATACACCCCAAATGCTGCTAGTACTTAAGTATATACACATACATAGCATATATATATGTGTGTATATATATGAAAATATAAGGAAAGGAAGAATAGTAAATTTCAGTTAATGATTACTTTCGTGGTAGGATGGAAGGAGAGAGACACAGTTGGAGGAGTCTCATGGCTTCCTTTTTATTGTGATAATTTTATGTTGAAAGGGGCATGTATTTTTGCAATAAAATTCTCCAAGCATAAAATAATCTATGATAATTTACAAAAGGAAAGATAGTATAATTGTCAGTGATTTAAGTCCTTCTATTTTCCTGAGTCCCATTCTCCCCACTAGACCATTTAAATGAACTGATAAAGAACCTAAAGATAATTTCTAAGCTAGCTTGCAACTGAGAGGTGATAAGGACTATTCATGCATTTATATTCAATTTCAAGCCTGGGAGCCTGATAGGTATCCAGAACTGGCCCTCATTCCACTAGGGCTTTATTTCTCTCTCTAAGGAATAGTATAGAAAATAAAAAGTTAACCCCCATTCCCCATCCCCACCCTCATTCCTTCCCCTGGCAAATTCACAGGCATTATTTTCCCTTTGTTGATACAAAAAATACACTCATCCTTTTTTTTTTTGGTTTTTGGTTTTTGGGCCACACCCAGTAACACTCAGGGATTACTCCTGGCTTGGGGGAACCATACGGTACGGGGGATAGAACCAAAGTACAACCTGGATCAGCTGCGTGCAACGCAAACGCCCTACCATTGTGCTATCACGCCAGTCCCATCATTCTTTTTTGTATAAGAAAGGGATTAAGTATATATTTCTTGGACAGAAAGTAAGATGTCAAAATAAAGATAGAAGGAATTCATGACCCAGAGCAAAGATCAGTAGCTTAGAACACCTGTTCTGCAAGTGTATAGTTAGTTCAAATCCCTGGCATTCCACATGTGGCCAGCGTGATCTTGGCAACTCCACTGTCTGTGATCCCAGGTATAATAATTTCTGGCTGAATCAAACTCAGGCATGATAAGCACCACAAAGGAGTCTTACCCTGGTGAGTACTAGACATAGATGAGTTCCAGGGCCAAGAATCATAATCCTTGGTGAGATGTATGTGAGCACCCCAGTAACTCTCTGCGAGCACAAGCAGAACATATATCTCTTGGCTGAAGAAAATGACCTCCAGGCCATGGACCTAGCTCAGCAGATTAGAGCACATGCTTTGCCTAGGGGAAGTCTAGGTGCAATCCCCCAAAGTACATAGTTCCCCCAGCTCTGCCAGCCCTGAGCAAGGTATGGCCCCAATACAAAAAATAACACTGACAAAGAATCAGTGTACTCCCAGGAGAATGCATGTGTAGGCACCACAACTAGAGGAGTGTAAAGCTCAGAGAGCATCACAGAGGGGTGTATGAGCACTGCAAAGTGGTGTGCTGTCCTTGGCAAGCTAGCTGATTAAATGTGCAAGCACCACAGTCTGTTGGGCAGACACCTGATCATCACAACAATGAAAGGAAAAGAGGAAAGAAAAGACTAAATAATTAAATAGAGGTGGATTTTTACTATCCGCATTAGTTAACTTCCTTTTTTCACTCATCAATGTCTCATGTCAATACAAAAGCTCATAGTGATCTACCACCCTCTTACACCATAATTTTATACTTAAACTCTTATTTTCCAGTGAAAAAGGGATAGCTGACCTCAATATAAATGAGAAAATTAAAAAATACAGAGTATTAGAGGGACAAAATCTTTCACAAGATGTCATCCTTAACACACACACACATATACACACACACACACACACACACACACACACACACACTTCATCTCAGTCTCCTCTCTGGAGCTATATTATCACTGCCATATTTTCTGTATAAGGATTCACTGGTTCTAGATACATTATTTTCTAAAGAAACAGGTTGTCAGGGCCAGAGCAATGGTGCAAGCTGTAAGGCATCTGCCTTGCCCACCTAGCCTAGGACGGACCATGGTTCAATCCCCCAGCATCCCGTATGGTTCCCCATGCCAGGAATGATTTCTGAGCTCATAGCCAGGAGTAACCCTGAGCGTCACCGGGTGTGGCCCAAAAAAAAAAAAAACAAAAACAAAAACAAAAAAAAATTTAAAAATGGTCTAGTTGCTGTGTGTGGTTGGCACATAAGTAATTCTCAACTATATACATGATGTTCTATGTGTATCCTTCTATATCATTGACATTAGAAAAATTAACGTTTTGTTTATTTGTTGTAGGGGCACACCTGGCAGTGCTCAGGTCTTACTCCTTGGATCTTGCTCAGGAATCACTTCTGGCAGGCTAGGGGGACCATCTGGGGTGTCCAGGTATTTAAACCTGGATTGGTTACATGCACAGAAAGCGCCCTACCCACAGAGTGGAAATGGTCTAAAGGGTAAGGCTTCAGCCTTGTCTCTGGTGAACCCAAACAGACCGTGGTTCAAAAGCGCCCTACCCAATGTACTATCGCTCTGGCCTCAGAACTGACATTTGCTATGAATCAGTTGTCCATACAATTCCAAGTGCAATAAAGAACAAGATGGGTAACCAATCCTCATGGAGCAGATATCTGGTGGAACCATCAGACAATAAACACATAAATGAACAAGTAATATCATTTCAAGTCATGCACAGTGTTATAATAAAAATAGTGTTCCTGAGCAGAGGAGGTTTTTTTAAGTACATAACATGAACTGTTTGAATTCCCAGTTTAGAATTACTTTCAGATTTTCCTACTTGTGGTTGAGAGAAATGGGTGAAGAGTCCTTTTGATCATTGGATAGTACTAGAACTTTTGTGGTGGTATGCTTTACCCACATGTCCTTTACATGTATATAGGAGTTGAGCCATACACCTGAAATTCTATTATGCTATAAAACAATAACAAATTGTTAAAAAAAAAAAGAATGGGGGAAAATATATACATTATTTCTCAAGAAATAAAAATTTTATAAAAAGGTGTTTTTTTTTTTTTGTTTGCTTCCTAGAGTAAGATATATGTTACACTGCAGAAACCAAAGACAGAGTGGAGCAGATAATGCACTTGCTTGCACACTGCTGACCTGGGTTTGATCCCAGCACCCTAGAACCACATCAGAAGTGAGCCCTGAGCAAAGACCAGGAGTGAGCCCTGAAGAGAGCTGAATGTGACCCCAAAACTAAAGCACACACATAGACATGAAACACACATCTACAACTGAACAAATTCTTTGTGGATAACTGAGGTGATGTACTGAAATGTCTATTCCAGTAAAAATAAATAAATAAATAGTCATAACCTACCAAATTGTATTTATTGCCCACTAATAAATTGTGACTTGATGCTGGAAAAAAATATTTTTTTTCTAGGCTCTGGAGATCAAAACTAGGGTCCCACACATGGAAAAATATTGTTTTCATTAAGCAGTCCTCTAGCAAGATTTAGAGTTCATAATTCTTTCGTATGACAAGCAATGTCTTGGGCTGCTTATTCTCACTTTGTCCTGCTTCTGTGTGTGACACTCCTGACTGGGCAATTACTCTACTGCTGTACACTTATATTTCTGACATAATGCGACTAAATCATGCCAGAATTCCCAGCCCTGATCTGTTCCACTGTAAGAAACGAACTTTGGAAAGTTCTTGCAATTGTTTGGTCCTCAGTTTCCCCATTAGAAACGTCTGGATCTTTCCAGGGCGCTGGAAGTTGGAAGCAGATGCCCCACCCCCTGACTCAGCGGGGGCAGGACTCTGCCTGCCCTTCTCCCCCCTTTCCGCTCCTAGGGAAGCAGCCCAAGGAAAAGGGAAAAGGCAGGTCAGGGCAGGAGGGTGCTGGCAGCGGCGGGGCGGGGCAGGGGGAGGGTAAGTGAGGGCCGGCCTCAGAGTAGGAAATGAGACGGGGGAAGGAGGAGGAATATCACTTTATAAGCCTGCCAGCCTCTCTCTCCTCCTATCCCACTGGCCACCATCCAGCTCCTCAGATCTCCCTCCTCCCCAAGCAGCCCTCACTTCTCCTCCACTAGGCTGCAACCAGAGTCCCCGGACTGCCAGATCCAGGTGGGGTTCAGAACGTCAGCCCCAGGATGTTGACAGCGCTGCTGCCTCTGCTGCCTCTACTTCTCCTGCCTGGCTGGGTTCTTTGCAGCCACGAAGCCTCAGAGGGTGAGTTGGGCATGCTCTGGTCCGGGAGGGTTCCTATGCAAAACCCAAAGAAGGAGAGTTCATGCCACTGGCAGCCTGAGAGCTCCCCTTAAGGGGGTGGGGGCATTGAACAGGCACTGACCAGTGCTGGGGTGTCCCAAGTTAAGATGAGGAGGTCACCATTGGGCCAATGGGAAGAGAGCAGTGACAGAGGCTGAGGCTGGGAAAGAAGAAGATAGAAAGGGTGAGGTAATTAGCCTTGGGCAGAGGAACCGGGACATGGGGGGTCTGAAGAGAGGTGATGGGGATGGTGGTGAGCTTGGGTGAATTCAGGGAAGATGTAAGAAACTCAGAGGGGCCAAAGAGGTGGTGCTAGAGGTAAGGTGTCTGCCTTACCCGGTGTCCCATATGGTCCCCCAAGCCAGGGGCAATTTCTGAGTGCTTAGCCAGGAGTAACCCCTGAGCATCAAACGAGTGTGGGCCAAACAAAAAACAAAAAAAACAAAAAACAAAAAAAAAAGAAAGAAAGAAACTCAGAGGTGAGAAGAGAGGTGGAAGGAACACAGAAAAGCCCTGGAAAAGCTGTGAGGAAAAGACTAGGACTCAGAATGAGAGGTGTGAGGCAGGAGTGAGTGAAGAAAAGGGACCAGAAAATGGGGGCTACTACTGGG
This sequence comes from Suncus etruscus, assembly GCF_024139225.1. Lineage (NCBI taxonomy): Eukaryota > Metazoa > Chordata > Mammalia > Eulipotyphla > Soricidae > Suncus > Suncus etruscus. The sequence continues at coordinate 17,645,345 of NC_064856.1, read as the reverse complement.
CCTGAGAAGCAAGGTCTATGGGAAAACTCCAAGGGACTAGAAGAGGTTGATAAGTGTGTGTGTGTGTGTGTGTGTGTGTGTGTGTGTGTGAGTGTGTGTGTGTGTGTGTGTGTGTGTGTGTGTGTGTGTGTGTGTGTAAGGGGCAGAAGCTGCTTCATGTGGCTCCTTAGATGGAGAAAAGGGAAGTGTTTGCCCTGCATTCTTTTTTTTTTAATTTTTTTATTTTGAATTATGAGAACAACAGATGCAAGGAAAGAGGACAAGGTAAAGTTACAGTGGAAGGACAATCACCCATAACATAATTCTCAGAAGAAGTCCCCTTGCTGATATCTTAACTTTGAACTTTCAGCCAAAGAACGTTAAGATAAAATAAAACAGAATCCATGTGCGATTATTTTGTCCCTCGAGTCCCCAGATTGTAGCACATTATAATATTTCTTAACAGCACACAAGGCAATCTAAAGCCATCAAACTTACGTAACTCCTTTAACATTAGAGGCATAGTATTTTTTACATTTCCATGTACATGAATATTAGCTTAAGTTAACCTCAAATTTTAAGTGGGTGCGTTTTAAGGATTAGAGTCAAAGGAGCACAGTAAAAACGTTGTTAGAGTGGCAATTGTTGTTTGCATAGGCCCACAAAAATATGAGAGGCATGGAAAGGAATAACCTTGGCCTAAATACAAAGAGATCCTACCCCTGAAGTTTCCTGGCATAAGACCAGCTCTAGGCCTCAGGCAAGTTATCGTCTGGTCCGTAGTGCCAACACACTTTTCACACAGTCTCTGTTGTTGGTATCATGTTTCTGTATTAAAGATTCTGGAATCTGCATGTCCTACATTGAAGTCATGATGTGGAGTGTCTTCTCGTTTCACCTCACCATGAAAGGGGCAATGCAGGAAGCCCTTTCCTGTAAGCAGGTTGTTGTTGTTAAGTCTTCTCAGTGTTAAGGGAAGTCTCTTTTGAGCGGGACGATGTCTGAGCAGTGGTAGGGTCTTCCGTGGTAGAGGATTGCTTCCAGGTGATGTTATAGACAAACCTCACAATTAAGGGGCAATACAGCAAGCCCTGTCCAGTAAGCAGGTCATTGTTCTTGTTGTCTTCTCAGTGTTAAGGGGTGTTTCTTTTGAGTAGATAGATGTCAGAGCAGCTGTAGGGTCTTCCCTGGTACAGGAATGCCACCAGGTGATGTTATATACAACCTTGGATGTTTTGTAAATGTCTTCTGTAGATCAAGGGGTGAATGGAGAATGCCCATTCTTCTGAATGCCCTGCATTCTAAGTACAGTCCTGCCCTTTCTTCTCCCACTAGTCTCCTTCCCATGCAGGGGGGACTCAAATAATGACATGAATGCAGGGAGTGCTCAATAGGTGACTGTATGTGCTGCCCCTGCCTCTCATTTCACAGCAGAGATGGGGTGTAGCATAGCTAAGCACCCCATTCAGGCTTACCCACACAGACAGACCTTCACACACCTGCAAACACAGAACACAACTTCCCAAAGGCAGATGCAGATCAGACACACCAATGTACAGCCCAGACTGATCTGTCTTCAGATGGGTTTCAATACTAACTCCAGGCCAAGTCAGCCAGGTGGAGACAGCGACAGAACTAACTAGAATTAGTGGTAAAGTCTAGAGGAGCCCAGAGCAGCCTGGGTGTGTGGAGACCAACACAAAGAAGAAGCTGGGATTGTCCAAACAGACTGAGTCTGGGAGGAGTGAGGGGAGAACCTTCCATCTTCCAGGAGGCAGAGAACAAACTTTCATATGGCAGTCAGAGCAGCACAAGGAACTCCTAGTACTTTGCTACATGGAAGTATAGGAAAGAGTGGGAGGAAGGCAGGTAGAGTCTGGGCTCTCACAATTCTGGATTTGATTATGCAGAGATCCTAATATGAGGCATAAGAACTGAGCAGCTAAAAGTGATGGGCTTGGGGCCCAGAGAAGTAGTACAGTGGTTAAGGCACTTGTCTTCCATGTGGCCTATCAATGGTTCGATCCCTGGCACCAAGCTAGGAATAGCTCCAGGAGAACTATCATTGGTCTAACTCCTCCTCCCACCAAAGTGATGGATATGGAGCTGGAGGTGCTTGTAGATTTGACCCCCGAGAACCATAGGGTTTTCTGAATCTCAGTGAATTGGCTTCATAATGTGGCCACCTTCCTACCCCTAAAAAACTGAGGGACTTGGACTCTCTTCAATCAAACCTCCACTGCTATACCATTGTAGGCTATTTCCCATGTATAGTGGGTTAATCATAGTGGTTAATGCCTAAGGCTGCCAAAGGATGGCACAAAGTAATGAGGACAGCTGTTATCATTAGTAGTGTTGTCAGGAGATGCCTCATTGTAGAATCTCATTCTTGGTCAGGAGGAGGTCAGGTTAGAACAAATGAAACAGAAATACCAGAGTAGGGGGAGAGGAAGGAAGTTAAATCCCTAGTTTAGAAAATGGCATAGAGAACTGAGGGTGTGTGTGTGTGGCAGAAGAAGCCACGCACAAGAGATGGAGTTAGGATTGTTGTGTGGGTTAAGATGTGCAGGTCAAACAGAAACCTGAGAGGAAGGGAAGAGAGGAGACCAGAGTGGTTCCTTCCCCGACAGGGATAACCTGGGGTAAGTGGCTGTTGCCCTTCTGGCCTCAGTTTCCTCGTCTGTAAAACTAAAGCTAATAATTTCTGTTCTGTCCTCCTGGCACAGTTACAGGGGTGTCCAATGGGAAGGTGTGTGGGAGGGAATTTTATAGCTTATAAAAAGGTGGGCGGCCTGCCTCTAGGTAGGGGATTATTATCTAAGCTCCACGCTGATCCCTCCAACGCTGGCCTAGGCCCCAACGCATTGACCTCTGCCCCCAGGCCCACAGAGCCTCCACATGCTCCAGATCTCCTACTTCCGCAACCCCAATCAAGTATGGCATCACGGCAACGCGTCGCTCATGGGGCATCCCACACACAAGCTGGAGGGCCGGGGCACCAATGTCACCTTTGTCCAGCTGCAGCCCCTGCAGGACCCAGAGAGCTGGGCGATTATGGAGGAAAGCCTTCGACTCTACATCCAGCAGTTCTACAGCCTCGTGAGGCTGGTGCACCAGGAGCGACATGTGGCCTGTGAGTGTGGATAAAGAAGAAGGTTTTGGACAGGACAGGTGTGGGCATGGACTGTAGACCTGGCTTGCCTCTGGGAAGCCGGGGCTTAGGGAAAATGGGATGGAGCCTAGGGAAAGGAGGATTGAGGAGGGGTCTGTAGACGGACATCCACTGTGAACCAGGACTGTGTGGCCTGCTGGCCCTGAGGACCCCAGTGACTGGGGCTATTAGACTCTGACCAATAAGTGCTGATTGCTGGAGAGAGTGGATGTCCTAGCTGGCATGGTCTGGAGTGGACCCTGTGCAAGAAGTGGGTAGGTCTTTCCCAACGTGGTCTTGAGGTCGACCTTGATTGAAGTTGCCATGCCAAAGCTACCCTGACCCCAAAACTTCATTGAAGATTTCCAATCTCTCTCCTAATTGTCCTCTGACTCCTTCTTAGATTCCCTTCTTCCTTTACACCCACCCAAGGGCTTTACCCCCAGCCTCCAACCACAGCAGCTGTCTGCCTCACTTCACACTCCCCTCTCCTCTCACACACATCCAAATCCTTTCTCTCATAGGGGTGGTTCAATAGGCCGAATGATGTTTTGCATGGAGGAGGCCCAGTTCAATCCTTGGCCCTGTGTGCTCTCCTAAGTACTGCTGGGAGCAATCCATAAGCACAGAGCCAGGAATAGTATCTGAGCATCACTGGGTCAGATTCAAAAACCAAACTAGGGGCTGCAGATATAGTACAGCGGGTAAGGCGCTTACCTTGCATAGTTTCAACCCCAGCACCCTATATGGTCCCCAAATTCCACCAGGAGTGATCCCTGAGCACAGAGCCAGGAGTAAGCCCTACATACAGCCAGGGGTGGCCCCAAAACAAAAACAAAACAACGACCAAAAAAAACCCGACAATAACAAAATTAATACAGAAAGAAATTCAAACCTCTCAATTTCTTCCCTCAACCTTCTCAAGTCTTTTATCTAATAGTCTCCAACTCACCACCCCCACGCCCACTTTTTCCAAGTCCCTGGTCTCTCCTCATTGGACAGAGCCCCACTGTCCAATGTCTAACCCACTGCCCTTCCCACAGACACACACACACACCCTTTTGCACATGAACCGACCTCGAATTCCTGCCCACAGTTCCTGTGACTGTTCGCTGCTTCCTGGGCTGTGAGCTACCCTCAGAGGACACCAAAGCCAGTACCTTCTTCGAAGTGACCGTGAACGGGAGCGCCTTCGTGAGTTTCCAGCCAGAAACAGCCCTGTGGGTGGCAGCACCCCACACTCACTCCAGAGTGGCCACCTACACACTACAGCAGCTCAACGCGTACAACCGGACTCGGTTTGAACTGCAGGAGTTCCTGCAAGACACGTGTGTACAGTATGTGCAGGAACACAGCGGCATGAAAGACAAGAAAGGTAGGAATGGCTTGAGGCCAGGAAAGGGGCAGAATGGGGGCTATACCTCCAGCAGCAGGAGGTCCAGGGCTGGGACTTTGAGACCAGCACACCCAGTTAAATTACTTGATGCTTCAGCCACTCTGCGTGTTTTATGAGGACAGAAATCCCAGGGAGATGTGTGGTAGACATCCAAGCCAAAAAGATATTGATTCTTCAAACTAACTCTGTATTTTTCTTTTTTTTTAAATGTTTAATAGTAATTTAATCAAAGTCTTTTAACAACAATAACACTGAACTTTTACCAATATTTTAAGGCTAAGTCCATTTATTTATTCAAAGGTGGGCTTGTTTTTTTCACAAAATAGTCTTAATTAACTTTGTTTGGTTGTGTTCTTGTCGCTTTTTTCTCCCTTAAAGCATGATTTTCCATTGACAAAGTTAAAAAAAAATATCTTCAGGCAGAACAGATGGGTAGAGAGGAGAGTAAATGAAAGTAGTATTAAAATAAAAGTAATTCTTCATTTTCAACAGGTAAACAAAAAAGTCGCTCGTATACTTCACTGGTCTTGGGCCTCCTGATGGGCTGTTTCATCGTTGCTGGTGTGGCTGTGGGCATCTTCCTGTGCACAGGTGGACGGCGGCGGTGTTAGGGACTCTCCAGCTCCCTCTGCAAAAGGGCTGAAAAAAAAAACTGAGGGGGGCTGACAGGGGAGGATCTCAGCTCACAGCAGAACCACAGTCCCCTGTGGGGACAGCCTTGGAGCCGCAGCTTCTCCCAGATCTGCCTCAGAGTTTGGGGGAGGGGAAGCAAAGAAGTTAGGGAGACAGAGGACTCACTAAGAGATCAGAACTGCTTTGCAGAATGGGTCTGAGAAAGGAACACTAATCTATGTTGCAAGAGAATAAAATTGGGGTGAGGTCTGTGCCCATCCTCCAACCATAGATAGAATCACCTGAGGGTTTTAGAAAATACAAATAAATAAAACAAACTATTCACACCCAAGAGAAACCACACTCAGTGTTGGCAGGTAAATCAGCCGTGGGAAAAGATCCTGGTCTAATGGAGGTAGAAAGAACAGTCAGACAAATGGTGGGAGTGTATAATTCAAGCAATGTGTAGCAAGGAGTTAACAATTATCCAACTCATTAATAATACTAATAAATTCTTTGCGTTTTGATGGTAAAGCATTATGATTTCCTCTACTTTGTAAAAACTTCCAGGAAGGCAGCCTGTGTTTGTTTCCCCTTCCTCATGTCAGCTCACACTTCCACCCTCTACACTCTGACTTCTCTATAAACTGCTCTATGATCACTAGAGACCTCTAATTATGAGGCCTTCAGTCTTTATGGTATCTGTAGCATTTGACTTGGTACGCCAGAACTCTCTCTCTCTCTCTCTCTCTCTCTCTCTCTCTCTCTCTCTCATTTGTTTATTTTATACTTTGGGGGCCATACCTAGTAGTGCTCAAGGATTATTCCTGGAACCTAGTGGTTAGTTGTTCCTAGGAGTACTCAGAGTACCATGCCAGTGATAGAACCTGGACCTTCTGTATGCAACGCATGTGTTCTACTCTCCAAATGATCTCTCCAGCAGCCTTTCAGATAATTAACTCTTTCATATGAGAGTACAGACTTAGTTAACCCTTATATCTGAGATTTCATACTTCTAATTTATAGAAACTGACCTCTCAAGATAATTTCTTTGTTCAATCTATTTTACTTAGTTCATCTTGAAATGTTGACTTCCTTTGAATTCCATTTTGGGGTGCTCCTTTGGTTCCCTTTTCTGGGTGACTTGCTCACTTCAATGTCTTCAAATAGCATCTTTCTGTGGCTGTTTCCATGGAGATGCAATATAATTTCTTCTTTATAATTATTTGCCCTGTTGTCAGACACACACTCGTGTCTGATTTCTTTGAACTTCATTTAATTTCTTCAAGTTTCAGTTTCTTAATATGTCAATGATATAATCAAATATATAAAAATGTATAATAAAGTTGCCTACCTCATAAAATTATAAATATTAAATAACAATATAGGACAGGTGAGCCAAATCTAGAGGTAAGGTGCTTGACTTGTATAAGACTGACCCTAGATCAATCTCCAGCACAGTCGATGGTCCCTGAACACTGCCAGGAGTTGAACCAGGTGTAGCCCCTGATTTAAGCACTGCTAAACGGGGTCTAAAAACAAAATTAATTAATAATTAATAATATATTAATTAATAATAGAATATGTATTGATACATAAAGCATTTACCACTTTCACATTTACATGCCCATTTTCATTGATTTGTTGTATTTTGTGCCATAGCCTGCTATACTCATGGCTTATTCCTAGTTCTGTGCTTAGGAATCAAGTCAATCTTAGAGGTGCTCAGAGAACCAATTCTGTGGATCAAACAGATCAGTCAACACTTTTAACTACTATGCTCTCTTTCCAGCTCCCTTGCATTGATTCTTGTTGTTGTTGTTGTTATTATTATTATTATTAATCTTTATTAAGTCACCATGAGATAGAGTTGTTGATAGTTGAGTTTCAGTCATACAATGTTCCAACATCTTCACCAGTGTTCATTTCCTGTCACCAATTTAGCATTTCCCTCCTGTTTCTCACCCCCATCCTAGCCTGCTTCTAAGGCAAACACTGTTCTCTCTCTCTCTCTCTCTCTCTCTCTCTCTCTCACCCCTCTCTCTTTCTCTTCTCTTTCTCTCTCTCTTCTCTCTCTCTCTTCTCTTTCTCTCTCTCTTCTCTCTCTCTCTTCTCTTTCTCTCTCTCTCTCACTCACTCTCTCTCTCTCTCTCTCTCTCTCTCTCTCTCGTTTGCCCTCTCTCATTTTGATTCTTACAAATCAACTGTAACCTGAGTATTTTGCAGGCATTTAAAAAGCATGTCCAAAATTAAATTCCTTATATCTCGTCCAAACCTGTTCTCTCATTAGTTGTTTACTGTCCGCTAAAAAGGTTATCACCAAGGCCCATCAGTGTGTGTTAACCTTTCTTTACTCCTTGTTCATCTCTCTGGGAAATGCCACCCCATTGTTTTTGTTTATAGTATCATCATTCTTCACCTTTCTCTGTGGGAGGCTGAGCTAGACACCGAGACATACCACCCTTCTGCCTTCCAAGGAAACTTGTTTTCCCACACAGGGAGGGTGGCACCCAGATCATCTGTAGCAGCTTCAATTCCTAGAGTATCTAAGTGCCTGCAAAATGCAAGCAAACAAATAAAAACAGTCCTGCTTAGAGTCCTGCCCATTCCAAGGTTCTCCTCATTTAGGAATTGGAGACAAGCAAAGCAGGAAAACTAAGGGTGAGCCATTCTGACCTCAGTTTCTCTCCACACTTTCCTGTCAGCTTATCTGGGACACTGCAGGAGTAGTACTGCAGTCTGGGTTCTGCTTCTGTTCATCCTAAGGAAATCGCTTTCACTCTCTCTCAGCTTCTGCTTTCAGAAAAACCAACTGTGATGAACTCCCACTGTTTCAGATATCGAGTCATTGTCTCAATCTTTTGTCTGTACCATTGTAATCATCACCTCCTAATTGTTTTCTTGGTCTCTCATTTCTCCCACTTCTGCTGTGTCCTCTATTTGACAAAACAAAACAAAACAAAACAAAAAAACCCTCATCTTCTTGTGTTTTGTTCTTTTTTTTTCTTTTCTTTCTTTCTTTTTTTTTTTTTTTGGTTTTTCAGCCACACCCATTTGATGCTCAGGGGTTACTCCTGGCTAAGGGCTCAGAAGTTGCCCCTGGCTTTGGGGGACCATATGGGACACCGGGGGATCGAACCGAGGTCCTTCCTTGGCTAGCGCTTGCAAGGCAGACACCTTACCTCTAGTGCCATCTCACCGGCCCCGTGTTTTGTTCTATTTTTTGAATTGCTTGTATTTGTTGTTCTCAATTCAGATACCTCAAAATGATATTTAAAGTCTGGTACAGTCCAACTCCAGCCTTATTTGGAAATTTTTTTAACCAATTCTCTTCACTTAACTGTGTCTTAAAAAGCATTTTGGAATCAGAGATAGTTGAGGGGGAATAGTCGTCTCACATGCAATTGACCAGGGTTTGATCCCAACGCCACATATAGTCTGCGGACCCCACCAAGAGTAATCTCTGAATACAGTGCCTCAGTAAGGCCTCAGTACTGCCAACTATAAACCCCCAAAAGGCTTTTTTGAGTCACACAGAGCAGAGTTCAGGGGCTACTTCTAGTTCAGTGCTCAGTGCTCAAGGGACACTCCCAGTGGTGTCAACGAGGGCCACATGCAGTGATAGAAATCAAACCCAGACCTCCTGCAAGCAAACTTTACTTTCCAGCTTATTGAATTTTTTCCTCTGGCTGTAAAAACATATTTTAAATAATAAAATAAATATGGCAACTGTAGCAGCACAGAGGTTTACAAAGATTAAAATAAACTTTACTCCTCTACGAACTTTCACCCCAGAGGTATGTCAAGATTCTAAATGATGTACAATAAAAACAAATTTTTCTGGGCCAAAGTGATAGCTTGAGGGGAGGGATTGGAGTGCAACTTTTCATGCAGGAGATCTAAGTTGTGTCCCTGCACCACATGTGCCCCCAAGCACAGCCAGAAGCAACCCTCAACACCAAGCCGGGAGTAATCCCTGAAAAATAAAGACATAGTACAGTAGGGCATTTACACGACTTCCATCACTTTTGCCATCTTCAGTGAATTCTATTTTAACCCTAATATGACTCACTCAAAATTCAAAAATCTGGTGGCAGCATTCAAATGACCAAACATAGGTTTTATAGTCTTTGCCTTAGCTCCAAGTGGAGAAAAATAAATAAAAAAAACTAGGTATCTTTGATTTCCCTTGTGTATAATGCAAACTAGTTTCCAAGGTTTGCAGAGATTCAGAGAGAAAAAGTTGCAGATGCAAGGGAAACCAAAAACCAAAAGTAAACCCCCTAAACATTCTATCTCTGATCCTCACTTGTTTATTCATACAGCAAACATTGTCAGTGGCTTCCATAAACAAAATTGAATGTCATCTAGTTTGGAAGATATAAAATGATTACAAACAAGATTCTTTCTTAATGGGGAGGCCATTATTTACTTGGGAAGATAAAACAGATACAAGTGGGCAAGGGAGATAGCTCAAAGGTCCAGTGAGCATGAGATGCAAACAGGATTGGGCAGCTGGCATCACATGGCCCCCCAAGAACAGTCTGGAATGAGCAGGAGCACCAAAATATGTGGCCATGTGTGGACCCCTAACCAAAATACCAACCAACCAACCAAAGCACAAATAAGTAATACAGGATATGTCAAGAACTGGAAAAGCATACAAATAAAACTGTTCTGTTGTGGTTTATTATTACAGCTGTCATATATTGATTACAGCATAGCAATAATAGAATTTATATATGTAAAAGAATAGAGTTAGGAAAAGCATGTTTAAAATATGGTAACTAAGGCCTAGCAATAACTTCATTGTAATGCTTGTAATACTTAACTTGTAATGCTAAATCCAGTTCAAGTTAAACGCTTGCTAAAGTTCGGATATTTGTCCAAACCCACTCTATCATAAGGTGTGTGATGTGCCAACAGAATGTTCCTGGCACGGGTGCGAGAATGACAAAAGACAATCAAACCAATTATTCAAACCTTTGGACAAATGAGCACCTCTCGTTAGCAACGTGGTAACAAAGTTACACAAGAATCCTTTTGGAAACACCCCGGGAACCCTGGAGAAGGAAGCTAAATTGAACTCTTGATTGGACATTGCCTCCCCCCTACCCTATACCCCAAACCCTAACAACGCTAGAAACAAACTCAAAATCCCCTTGGAAACCCTCCCAGAACCCTGAGCCGTATTTGGAAGAAGAAACTCTTGATTGGACATTGCCTTGCCCCTACAGCCCAAACCCTATAAAAACCCTCTTGCTTTGCTGTTCGGGGCTCTGGTCCTCTTTCTCTTTTTTTTTTTTTTTGTTTGTGTTTTGTTTTTGGGCCACACCCGTCAGTGCTCAGGGGTTACTCCTGCCTATCTGCTCAGAAATAGTCCCTGGCAGGCACGGGGGACCATATGGGACGCCGGGATTTGAACCAATGACCTTTTGCATGAAAGGCAAACACCTTACCTCCATGCTATCTCTCCGGCCCGGTCCTCTTTCTCTTGACATGACCGCAGCCCTGGCTAGTCAGTCAATAAACCTGCCCTTGCTAATTGCATTCTTGGAGTTGTCGTGGTCTCTAATTGAGTGGTGGGCCAGCACGGACCCTAACAATTGACAATGGCCATAAGTAGAGGGTTTTTTGTTTTGTTTTGTTTTTTGCATTTCTAACATGCATTTATTATTTTAATCTCCCTGAGGTATATATTCCCATTTCAGATGGAATTCTTATTTTAGATTAAGAAATGTACTTAGGGACTGGCCTTAGCTCAGCGGTTACTTCGCTGTCGAAAAGCTTTGCTTTGAAAACCATCACCTCTGGTGGTTCGAGTCCCGAGGGTGCTTTCCAGTCCTTTTAAAAGAAAAAGGAAAAGAAAAAAAAAAAAAAAGAAATGTACTTAGTGGGCCAGGAGGTAAGGAGTTTGCATGCAGAACGGTGATTCAAACCCCGGCATCCCATATGGTCCCCTGAGCCTGCCAGGAGTGATTTCTGAGCGTAGAGCCAGGAGTAACCCCTGAGTGCTGCCAGGTGTGACCCAAAAACCAAAACGAACAAACAAACAAAGAAATTTAGTAAGAAGAGTAAACCAAGGATTTGGCAGGGCCATCAGAACACTCTTTCTACAACTTTGGAATATTTACTTCTTCCAGTGTCTATATATACTAGAAAGTATAAACTGGGAATGCGGTTTAGCAGTACAGCACTTACTTTGGCTTGTATATGAGGCCCTGGGTTTGATCTCTATCACTGGAAAAATAAAAGCCCTACCCTCAATTATTCTGCTACATTTGATGGACACAGGAGGAGACATGACTAAGTCTAGAGCTGTACTTCTTAAACATTTCCCACTTACAGCTTTCTAAAATAAGTCAAATCAAATCAAACTTTCCATATTGAAGACAAAGAACAGTGAATAAACCATTGTCTTGCACGAAACTGACCTGGGTTTGATCCTCAGCACCCTTTATGAGTCCTCAAGTCTGCCAGGAATCATCCTTGAGTGCAGAACCAGGAGTAAGCCCTGAGCACAACAGAGTGTGCACCTTCAAAATAAAAATCCACAAACTTTATTGATAATAAATTGTAGGAAAATCTGGGTGGATATATCTCCCAAAGGGTGCTCAAGAGGGCCTGGAGCCCCACTTGGCAAGTCTCAGCCAGATTGGCAGTTCAGTTCTGAGGCCTCCAGGTTACAGGCCCAGTGCTAAGGGGTTTAAGTGGTGCCAGAAATTAAGCCCAGCTCCTCTGCATGTAAGTCATGTATTCTAACTACTATACTCCCAGCACCAAGAAAATTATTATTTTTTGTTTGTTTGTTTGTTTTTTGTTTGTTTGTTTTTTTGGGCCACACCCGGCGTTGCTCAGGGGTTACTCCTGGCTGTCTGCTCAGAAATAGCTCCTGGCAGCACGGGGGACCATATGGGACACCTGGATTCGAACCAACCACCTTTGGTCCTGGATCGGCTGCTTGCAAGGCAAACGCCACTGTGCTATCTCTCCGGGCCCAAGAAAATTATTTTAAAGCAAAAAATATTTTTTGTTTTTTCAATCACACCCGGTGGTGCTCAGGGGTTACTCCTGGCTCTGCACTCAGAAGTCATTCCTAACAGGCTCAGGGGACCATATGGGATGCCGGGATTTGAAACAGGCTCTGTCCTGTACTAGACACATGCAAGGCAAATGCCTTACCACTGTGCTATCGTTCCAGCCCTTTAAAGCAAAATTTTAAGATGTTTCTCAGTCCCTACATTCTGTTATACAATTTCATAATCTTAAACCCACAGTTGAAGAAAGTAGGATCTATGTATGGTACCTTTTCCCTCTTCAAATATACCTTCTAGTCCCTCCAGACCATTTTCTTTTTTCTTTTCTTTTTTTTTTTTTTTTGTTTTGTTTTTTGGGCCACACCTGTTTGATGCTCAGGGGTTACTCCTGGCTAAGCGCTCAGAAATTGCCCCTGGCTTGGGAGGACCATATGGGACGTCGGGGGATCGAATCGCAGTCCTTCCTTGGCTAGCGCTTACAAGGCAGACACCTTTCCTCTAGCACCACCTCTCAGGCCCCCCTCAAGACCATTTTCCTTTCTCAAACAAACCATACATCATCACTTGTTTGTTTGTTTTGGTTTTGGTTTGGTTTTGGGCCACATTCGTTGACACTCAGGGGTTACTCCTAGCTATGTGCTCAGAAATCGCTTCTGGCTTGGGGGGAACCATATGGGACGCCGAGGGATCAAATCAAGGTTCCTCCTAGGCTAGCACTTGCAAGGCAGACACACCTTACCTCTAGCGCCACCGTTCTGGCCCCATATCATCACTTTTTATTACACTTTTTATTTCTGCATCCTGTTTGGAGTATGAACATTCCAAAAAGTGAAAACCACATCACCAGGTTGAGAACTAGCACAAAGGAAAGGCTCAATAGCATTGAAATCAATCAACATTCTAGGCATTTCAAGGGCATTTTGCTTGTCATGCTAAATTCTGTTGTGAAATTCAATAAATACATTTGACTAAAGGAAGTATTTATCAACTAGATGTGTATGACAAACTAGCTCCATCCTCCAGCAGCGTGACTATACAATCACCTTACCTCACTGACGCTGCTTCCTTATCTATAAAATGAGAATAGAAATACAGGGCCTACCTTAATTCATACTGCTGATGCAAGAAATAAGATATGTCTATAAAAGCAATTCATAAACCAGAGGCACTATGCACAACTAGAAAGTCAATGTTATTATTTTAAAAGCAGGCTGGAGAGATAGCTCAAAAGATAAGACCATCCTTTGCTTGCAGAAGACTGGTTTGAATTTTTAGCACTGCATATTTCCTCCAAGCACCAAGCACAGATCCAGAAGTACTTCAAAAGTTGACCCCAAAATGGGGCCGAAGAGATAGCACAGTGGCATTTGCCTTGCAAGCAGCTGACCCCGGACCTAAGGTGGTTGGTTCGAATCCCGGCATCCCATATGGTCCCCCGTGCCTGCCAGGAGCTATGTCTGAGTAGAGAGCCAGGAATAACTCTTGAGCACCACCAGGTGTGGCCCAAAATAAAAAAAAAAGGTGACCCCAAAACCAAAATAAACAAAAAATAATGATATCCCAAAAAGTAAATAAATTGGAAAAGTTAAAATTAATATATCAATAAAAATAAAAAACTCTTATGTTTATGCTGATAGATTAAATTACATATATTATTGGGAGGGGCACATCTGGTGGTGCTCAGAGCTTGGTCCTAGTTCTGTGTTAAGAAATTATTCCTGGGCCGGGCGGTGGCGCTAGAGGTAAGGTGCCTGCCTTGCCTGCGCTAGCCTTGGATGGACCACGGTTCGATCCCCCGGTGTCCCATATGGTCCCCCTCGCCAGGAGCGACTTCTGAGCGCATAGCCAGGAGTAACCCCTGAGCGTTACCGGGTGTGGCCCAAAAACCAAAAAAAAAAAAAAAAAAAAAAAAGAAATTATTCCTGATTATGATTGTGGGACCATATAGGATGCTGGGGATAGAACCTGGGTCTAATATATTAATAATATATATTAACATTAATATATATAATATTATATATATAATATATATATACACACATACATTAACAAATAGATAAACTAGCAAGAAAATAATGAGACAGATAACAAAAGAAAAATAAACAAATGGGACTAAATGAAACTAAAAATCTTCTATGTAACGTAGGAATCCATCAACCAAATGAAAAGTAATCCACTGAATAAGAAAAAATATTGCAAACTATATATACAATAAGAGATAAATATCGGGCCCGAAGAGATAGCACAGCGGCGTTTGCCTTGCAAGCAGCCGATCCAGGACCAAAGGTGGTTGGTTCGAATCCCAGTGTCCCATATGGTCCCCTGTGCCTGCCAGGAGCTATTTCTGAGCAGACAGCCAGGAGTAACCCCTGAGCACCGCAGGGTGTGACCAAAAAAAAAAGACAGGCTTTCTACTTCCCTCATTCATTCACATTGTTATGATAGTTTTCAGTGTCTCGAGTACAGGTGTGGGGGGGTGGGGAGGAGGAAGATCTGGGAAATTGGTGGTGGGAATGTTGCACTGGTGAAGGGGGGTGCTCTTTACATGACTGTAATCATACAACTATAATCATATTTGTAATCACGGTGTTTAAATAAAGATAATTATAAAAAAAGAAGTGAAGAAACAAAATGGGAAAAAAAGAGATAAATATCAAAATTATATAATCAAATTAGTCACCAAAAATCTATCAAAAAATGTGTGGAGGATCTGAATAAACATTTTCCCAAAGAAGACCTCTCAATGGCCAATAGGTATGTGAAAAGGAGTTTTCTATCTCTATTTATGCAAGAAGTGCAAACCCAAACTACAGTGAGATATCAACTTACACTCATTAGGATGGCTTTTATCCAAAAAAACTAAAGTTGACAAATGTTGGCAAAGATAATATGTGAAAATAATTTCCCTGGGAAAAAATTAAAAACAGAACTACTAAAATTGATATATATATACTCTCCTACTGAAGACAGAATTATTTGTTGTAGTCAAAGAGTCATAGTTAGATAAATTAATAAAGAAAATGTTTAAAGGTCATAGATATAACTCAGTAATAAAACATGTGCCTTTCAGGCTCAATCTCTGGCATTGCAAACAAAATTAAAAGTGGAATATTAAAACTGGAATATTATTCGGTCATTAAAATGATGGGATGGTTGTCTTCTCTATCAGGGTCATCCCTAAGGGCATTAAGTGCTATTTGGCAAGTATAAACATAGTAAATCTCACTGATAATTGGATTTTATAATAACAACTAAACTTGGGGGCCAGAGAGATAGCATGGAGGTAGGGCATTTGCCTTGCATGCAAAAGGATGGTGGTTCAAATCCCGGCATTCCATCTGATCCCCTGAGCCTGCCAGGAGTGATTTCTGAGTGTAGAGCCAGGAGTAACCCCTAAGCGCTGCTGGGTATGACCCAAAAACCAAAATAATAATGAAAAAAAAACCACCCACTCCCCCTAAACTCAGAGCGATAAAACAGTGGTAAGGCATTTGCCTTGCACATGGTCGATCCAGGACAAACCTTGGTTTGATCCCTGGCGTCTCATATGGTCCCCCGAGCCAGGAGCGATTTCTGAGTGCATAGCCAGGAGTAACCCCTGACAGTCACCAGGTGTTGCCCAAAAACCAAAAGAAAAAAGAAAAAAAAAAAAGGACAGCTGAGTTTGCCTTGCAAGCAGCTGATCCAGGACCAAAGATGGTTGGTTCGAATCCCGTTGTCCCATATGGTCCCCCGTGCCTGCCAGGAGCTATTTCTGAGCAGACAGCCAGGAGTAACCCCTGAGCACCGCCGGGTATGGCCCAAAAATCAAAAAAAGAAAGAAAGAAAGAAAGAAAGAAAGAAAGAAAGAAAGAAAGAAAGCAACAAACAAAGAAAGAAAGAAAGAAAGAAAGAAAGAAAGAAAGAAAGAAAGAAAGAAAGAAAGAAAGAAAGAAAGAAAGAAAGAAAGAAAGAAAGAAAGAAAGAAAGAAGGAGGGAGGGAGGGAGGGAGGGAGGGAGGGAGGGAGGGAGGGAGGGAGGGAGGGAGGGAGGGAGGGAGGGAGGGGGAGAGAGAGAAAGAAAGAAAGGAAGGAAGGAAGGAAGGAAGGAAGGAAGGAAGGAAGGAAGGAAGAAAGAAAGAAAGAAAGAAAGAAAGAAAGAAAGAAAGAAAGAAAGAAAGAAAGAAAGAAAGAAAGAAAGAAAGAAAGAAAGAAAGAAAGAAAGAAAGAAAGAAAGAAAGAAAGAAAGAAAGAAAGAAAGAAAGAAAGAAAGAAAAAGAAAAGAAAGAAAGAAACTAAACTCATAGTTTAGCTATTGGCAGGTGTCAGAAATTGGGTGTTGAGGGTAGATGAAATGAGTGAAGATGAGCAAAGTATAAACTTCAGTTTAGAATAAAGAGATCTGGATCAGAGAGAGAGAGAGAGAGAGAGAGAGAGAGAGAGAGAGAGAGAGAGAGAGAGAGAGAGAGAACAACATATAAGGCATTTTCCTTGCATGAAACCAACCCAGGTTCCATCCTTGGCAACACATATGCCGCCCAACTGGCCCCCAAGCACTGTCAAGAGTGATCCCTGGGGCAGGAGAGATAGCATGGAGGTAGAGCATTTGCCTTGCATGCAGAAGGATGGTGGTTCGAATCCCGGCATCCCAAATGGTCCCCTGAGCCTGCCAGGAGTGATTTCTTTTTTTATTTTTTTTGGTTTTTGGGCCACACCCTGTGACGCTCAGGGGTTACTCCTGGCTATGCGCTCAGAAGTTGCTCCTGGCTTCTTGGGGGACCATATGGGACGCCAGGGGATCGAACCGCGGTCCGTCCTAGGCTAGCGCAGGCAAAGCAGGCACCTTACCTCCAGCACCACCGCCCGGCCCCAGGAGTGATTTCTGAACGTAGAGTCAGGAGTAACCCCTGAGCACTGCTGGGTGTGACCCAAAAGCCAAAAAAAAAAAAAAAAAAACAGTGATCCCTAAGTGCACAACCAGGAGTGTAAACCATGAACAACATCAGGTGTGGCCCAAAAACCAAATAAGTAAGTGGCAAGGATGTTCTATATAATATGGTGACTGTAGTTAGTAATGTTCTTTTTGAAGTTTGTTAAGGTAAAGAAAGTTCATAAGAATTCTCGGGCCCGGAGAGATAGCACAGCGGTGTTTGCCTTGCAAGCAGCCAATCTAGGATCAAAGGTGGTTGGTTCGAATCCCGGTGTCCCATATGGTCCCCTGTGCCTGCCAGGAGCTATTTCTGAGCAGACAGCCAGGAGTAACCCCTGAGCACCGCCAGGTGTGGCCCAAAAACAAAAAAACAAAAAAACAAAACAAAAAAAAAAAAAGAATTCTCAAGCACTGAGAGGTAGACAAGATGCAGAGCACATACTTGTAGGTATGAGGCCCTAGATTTGATCCCAAGCATTCCATAGCCTCCCACATGACACAATGGTACTGACTACTGTTATCATCATAATAAAATTTATGTAACTATATGTGGTAGTGAATATTAGCAAGCAAGACTTATTGTGATAATCATGTGACAATGTATGTAAATATCAAGTCATGATGCTGTTCATAAGTGTACAAATTCCACAAAATGTGTAATTTTTCACAAAATGTACAGCTTCACAATGTGTGTGATCTCCACAAGATGTGTGATGCAGTGTGTGCAATCTCTGCATGCTTCACAAGCAAAAGTACTAAGAGCTGCTACCAGGTGTGCCACCCTCAGTCATCACAACAATAACAAGGGCCAGAGATCTAATAAAACAGGTAGGACATTTACTTTGCATGTGGTCAAAAGTAATGGCCAAATCAAAATGCTGGGTCCATCCCCAGCATCCCATATGATTCTCCAAGCACCTCCGGGAGTGATTTCCAAGTGTAGGAATTCCTGAGCCAGGAGTAAACTCTGAGCACTATCTGATGTGACCCCAAAACAAACAAAACAAAAACAATAACAATAAGGGAAGCAGGGAAATATGGTTTACAAATAACTCATGAATAAAAATAGGCTTTTGCACATGGGAGAGACAGGTTTGATCCTTATGGCCTCTGATCATAGCTAGGAACAAACCCTAAGCACTGAGCTAGGAGTAGCTCTCAAGTATTATCAAGTAAGGTCCAAAACTCAATGAATAAATAATAAAAATAAACTGTAAAACAACTTTAAATAAAACCAATGAGATAACTCAAAGGGCTAATACTTGTTAAGCCTCAAGGTTTTTGTTTTTGTTTGTTTTTATTTTTCCTTCAGCAAATACTTTATTGAAGCATTTATTGTAGTTCTTTACTCACTGGGCATTCCACTGCACCACTGTTGATGTCATTGATGACGTCTTGAGGGCGGAGGCCATCAGCATTGCAGCCCACAGTCTGGGCTATCCCCAGAATGTCCTTAATGATCCGAGAGCTCTCTGGTTATAAATGGGTGTCTCATCTGGAGGGTGATGTTGACAGTCTCATCAAAAGTGATATTGGTAACTCCTGAGCACAGCCGGGTGTGACCCCAAAACAAAACAAAACAAAAAAGTGATATTGCCTCTGGGTTTAATGTTTTGTTTTTACTTCTTCCTGTGTCATGGTAGCTCCTTGAAGGCTTTGATGATGAACAATGAGGCTGAAGGCACCACCTCAGTGTGGGCCTGCTGGTTCTGAATGCTTAGCTTGACCATCATCCTCAAGCCTCTCTAATCTTCTGTGGCTTTGTTGATGTCATCTCCAACTTTTCTGGAGACAGACCCAACAGCCCAATCTTGGGGTCCAAGGTGGACATGGCCCTGACTTCTCCACTGGTGCATCTCAAATAGACAACTTTGACTTTGTTGGGGTCAAATTTCATTGGCAGCATGGTGAGGGCAGTCAGTGTTGAATGAACCCCAGATTTGGAATGACCAAAGAAAGTTGCACCTTGCCCACCTCTGAGTCAAAAAGAGGCCCCAAGATTGATACCCATTACTACATATTCTACATATTTCCACCAAACACACACTTCTGGGATGGTCTTAGAGACCTTCAGACCAACTGGGCCAGAGAAGCCAGACTCACTCTAGCACCACTGACTGAACTCTGGGCTCACACAGCTGGATCAAGTGTCCCTGAGTGGCCCCAGGTTCCCTGAGCACAGTTTGGGAGCCCCATCCCCCCAAAAAAGAGGGCAAAAACGAGAAAATACATGGGGCCAGAGCAGAGGCACAGCGATAGGGCATTTGCCTTGCCTGCGGCTAACCTAGGACTGCGGTTATATCCTCTAGCATCCCATTTGGTCCCCCCAAGCCAGCAGCGATTTCTGAGCACATAGCCAGGAGTAACACCTGAGGGTCACAAAAAGAGAAAATACAAAATAAGTGGTGCCTTATTCTGGGTACCGTATTTTCCGGCATATAAGACGACTTTTAAAACGAAAAAAAAAGTCAACCGAAAATCGGGGCCGTCTTATACTGAGTATATCCCGAAAAACGTTTTGATATGCAGCTAAACAAAAAACCTCTGGATATTGCCACAAAACGAATTTTCCAACTCGATCCTGCACCAATCACTGCAAGGCTGCTCGGACCGCCTCTCTAACTCAGCCAATCCACGCAGGCTTTTTATGCATACAAACTAGACAATGTTCTGGACCTGAATCTACACTGTCAAAAGCCTGCTCAGATTGGCCAGAGTCAGAGAGGACGTCTATTACAGTATAACCTTTGGACCTTTGCTTGTTGTGATTGGCTCACTGTGGAAGATACAGTTGCAGCACAAGAGCATTCTGTCTTATACAGCAAATATAGGCCTAAACCTATGGGTTGTTTTTTTTGTTTTTTGTTTTTTGTTTTCAGTTTTAATATGTATTTCCCCAGACAGCCTAGCCTGCAGTCTACTTGGATAAAATGTACAAGCTAGTTTTCTGCTGCTTTTAGTTTTAAACTTTCACCATGTTTTGATGACAAGGAATGCTGCAAAAATACTCTAGTTCAACAAAGAGTTATGATCATAAAATAATTTTTATCCATTCTACAGTGTTTCAGAATTACCAGTTGGTTTTTCAACACAAAGTAAATATAGATGCTAATGGTGACTAACCTGGTATGTTTCTTATACCAAACTTGTTCATGTAACATTTGTGCTCGAAGGGGAAGGCACAGGAGTTCCTACAATGAGCCACCTTATCAAGAGTTCTTCTGTGTACAAATGAATTCATGTCACATTTAATTTAGTGTGCATGACCTCAAAACTGAAGTATTATTCCAATTTATAAAAACCACTTGCATAATTTGTATGCAAGTTTTAAAAATACAAAGTTTTCTTCCTTAAAGTGGCTCAAAATAGATTGTTCATGGCTGCCTACATCTAAGGTAAAAAGAGTCTAAAACAATTGAACAGATTAGGCATATTATTAAAGGTGTTCAAACCATTACTTGATTTGTACATCTACTCAAACCTCTTCGTCGGTCTTTTATTCAGCAGTACATATGCACCAAATTTCATTTTATAAGTTTCCATATCATTTTCATAGAAAAAAAAAGTTTGAAAACAAGTAACATTTAAACACAGCACGGTATTTTACCAAAACTGAAACTTTTTTTCTTCTTCTTCTTTACAGGACTCAACATAATCTAAAAATGAACTATGCTGTAGATTAATCTCATGCAACGGGTTTTATGTTGTCTGTGAAAATGAAAAGGATGCTTGGTAAAGCACATTTTTAACTGTTTTATACTATTATGGCAACTTGTATACTGCAACACAGTCTATTTTGAGGGAAATTTATGATTTTTTCCATGCAAAAATCTACACAAATTAGTTTTGATGATATGGAAAGCTTTTCATAGCATCAAACATTCATCTGGTGCAAATGCACAGGAAACACTTCCTGAAAAGTTTTCTGATTTGAGAAGCAACTAAAAAGCCATACTAGGTAAAGTAAATAAAAACTAAAATGAAATAAGAAAAAAAGAAAAGAAAAAAACAAAACAAAACCCCAAAAGGAACTTGGAGGAGGGCGGGCGGCAGAGAACCGGTGTCTGCTGCTGAACCGGTCTGGGCTGTCCTGGCAGAGTCCAGTAACACTCCGATCTCATTCGGTGATTTTCTAGGTCTAGGTCTGTTACCAGCCCCGAAGGCAAATCAAGCTCGCATGCATTCACACACAGCACCACACCCACGCTCGCTCCACAGTCACTCCAGGGCTAGGAGTCAGCTTTCCAGGGAAGAACCCCACGCACGGAAGATGGATCTGGTTCTCCATCATGGAGCCACATTCACTCAGCATCGTCCACTCACACACTGCTCAGAGCAAGGCCCGGCCTCACTTTCCTGCAACTTGTTGGGCTTAAAGATGACAGGACTGCACTACCTCTCACTGACAGAGACCAAGGCAATGTTCCTTCTCGAGCACTGAAGATCTGTGACCCGCAGCCCCTTTTCACTTCCAACAATCTAAATAAGCACTCATGTAAAGTCTCATTCCATTCTGCCACTCATTCTCACTCGCATCCACTCACCATCTTGATTTCATTTGGGCATTTTCTATGATTCCAAATGAAATCTTCACATTTTCTTTCTCGATTTAATGCAGCAGCAGATCCCATGAGCCAAGCTTGATGGATCAAACCTTTCTCTATAGACGCATATATATTTATGTATCTCAGTGCCTCATTAGACTTGACTTTCATGACATCTCTCTAAAACTGGAATCCTTCCGTCGGTACATTGGCAGATGAATTGAAACCAAATGTTCCACCTCGTATTGCCTCCGGAACAAGGCTAGGGTCTTCATCAATATCATCTGAAGAGAAGAACTTGATCGATGATCTCATAGGCCAATTTGTAGATGTCTTCGTTTTCATAATTTTGAAGTTGTTCAATTTTCTCCAGTCCTCCGCATTCTTCTATGAGATTGGCTATGGTTTCTGCCTCATATTCAGCCATTTTTAATATATTACTTAGACCATCGAGGACTACTTATACAACTTGTGCATCTTTTACATTAAGCAAATTGCAAAAAGGTGGGATAACATTTTGTTAAATGAGGTAAGCCACTTGATCTTTTCTCCCACTAATGGCCCAAGCCAAATACCCCTTATCCAAAAGGTGTATTATCATTGGTATGAGGTTGGCATCAATTACTGTCTGGACTTGCTGCTGATTCCCTGCCATAATGTTTGAGAGGAACCACACTGCTTCCTTATTAATTTTCTCTTTGGAATGTGTCAGGAGTTCTGGAAAATGTGAAAGTGCATCACAATTCAGGACGACTTGTGTTTGCTCGTCAGTCCTGGTCACGATGTTGCCCACAGCCCAGAGAGCTTTAACTTCTTGGTGGCTGAGCAGAGGAACCAAATGAGGGACGATCCCAGAGTCTATTACCATCTGTATCTGTTCATTGCCAACATCCGTAAGATAGGAGAAAGCCCAGACTGTGTCTACCAATATATTTACATCTGTATGATGAATTAAAACACAAAGAGCTGGAAGAATCTCCTGAATCATTTCCATTGGGGGTGGTGGGTCTTTGTGGCGACATAGGTTGACCATAACCCAAGTGACATTTCTTAGGAAAGTTATAGGAATAGACGGACTTATGAAAGAAAGTAAAGGTTTCACGACACCAAGACTTACGACAAATCTCTACACTGTGGCCCATCATCTATGATGTTTCCCAATGCCCACACTGCTTGCTCACAGACATTTTGATGGGGTGAATGGAGAAGTCTCAGGAAAAGTGGCACTGCATTGGACTGAACGACTGCTTGTGTTTGTTCAGAGGTCCCAGACGCAATGTTTGTCAGAGCCCAGGCAGCTTCAAACTGTAAAGAAGGATTATCATCTCTTTCAAGACAATGGACTAAAATAGGCAATATTCCAGATTTTATTAGGTCATCAATTGGTGAATTTCGGTCACTAGACAAGAGTTTCCTAGCAGCTTGAACTGCACCTAACTGAATTCCTTGGTTGTCACTTGAAGCATTTTGAATAATAGCTTCTAGAGAGGTATTTTGCACTCCATAATCACCATCTATATCAGAGTCTTCACAGATATCTTCATGTGGTACGTTCCTTCTCTTTAAGAGATGTTCATCTCTTTTATTCTTCCTTGATTCAACTACAACTTCATTTCGTTGTCGTCTCATAGTCTCCAAGTCGCGGCCTTTGTTCTTGAAATTCTTGAGCCGCTGGTTGTCCAGCTTCTCGCTGTCCGCCATGGCCGGGCCGGCGACTCCCTCCCTCCCTCCCACCCGGGCCCGGGCCCGGGATCCGCCCCAACCACCGCACCTCGCCGCCCCGCAGTCACTCCCGGAATCGGGCCGCCGCCGCCACCACCCGCGTTCCTTCGCGGCTACGAGCTCCGCCTCGTCTCGTCCGTCCCGTCCTCGCTCCCTCCCGCCGGGCTGACCCTCTCCGGCTCGCCTCCGCCGGCTCCGGCCCAGACCCTCTTCCGCGGGCCGGGCGGCGGCAAGTGCTCCGGCCGAGGGCAAGGCAGGCAGCCTCGCTCTAAACCTGTTTTAACTGTAAAATTAGGGGGTCGTCTTATATGCTGGAAGATACGGTAGTTAGACTAAAGCTGAAAAATACTGTCTTCGAATCCCGGCATCCCATATGGTCCCCTGAGCCTGCCAGGAGTGATTTCTGAGCATAGAGCCAGGAGTAACCCATGAGCGCTGCCGTTGTGACTCAAAAAAAAAAAAAAGAAAAAGAAAAAAGAAAAGAAAAAGAAAAATACTGTCTTGCTGAAGTGTCCTCACTTAGCTGACCCAAGAATTGACCTAAAAATTGTGACTTTCCCCCTTTGGTGGGGGGCACACCCAGTAACACTCAGGGGTTACTCCTGGCTATGCACTAAGAAATCGTTCCTGGTTTGGGGGATCTATGGGGTGCTGGGGGATCGAACTGCGGTTCGTCCTACGCTAGCACAGGCAAGGCAGATGCCTTACTGCTTGTGCCACCGCTCCGGCCCCAAAATTTGTGACTTTTCCTTCTGAGAACAATGTGGTGCCACCGCCTCCCCTCCACTTCCCTCCTCCTCTGCTATGAGAGGAGGTAGATACCGCAGGAGGGAGATACTGGAATTACCTGCAGGAATTCTCTGCAAGTTCATTCCACCTCCAAAAACAGAAGAGTCAGAAAAACAGTGAAATGCATAACAGGCCTTCTAGAAGAAAGTTCACTGCAGGTGAGGACTGAAGGACATATCTGTTTTTGCTTATGCGTGTGCATATTCATTCACAGCTTCATGATCTCAGACAAAAGGGAACAGATAACTCCTTCTGATAACTACACTTGTCAGTTCTTTGATTTGTTTGTTTTATTTAAACCATACCAAGCAGTGCTCAGGGTTTCTTCTATCTCTGTGCTCATGAAGTCACTTTTAGCGATCCTCTGGGAATCAGGGTGCTCTGGATTGAACCCAGGTTAACTACATGGAAAGCAAGTTCCCTACCCACCCTAGTATCTTTCCAGTACCTAGAATTCTCAATTATTGTCATTTGGGGGCTTTCTTGGGGGGGGGTTTGGGCCACATCCAGTGACGCTCAGGGGTTACTCCTGGCTATGCACCCAGAAATTGCTCCTGGCTTGGAAGACCATATGGGATGACAGGGGATCAAATCGCTGTCTGTCCTAGGCTAGCGCAGGCAAGGTAGAAGCCTTACCGCTTGCTCCATTGCTCTAGTCCCTTTTTTTGTTTTTGTTTTTGAATCATACCCTGCTATGCTTAGGGTTTACTTTTCTATTTATTGCTTGTTTTGTTTTGGGGACACACCTGGCAGTGCTCAGAAATTACTAAATGCTCCAGTGTCCATATGAGATGCCAGAAATTGATCTCAGTTGGCTGTGTGCAAGGCAAGTGCCCTACCTGCTATACTATCTTTCTGGCTTCAGGGTTTTCTTTGACTCTGTGCTCAGGAATCACTCCTGGTGAGATTCAGGACCATATGGGGCTCCAGGTCAACCATATTCAAGGCAAACACTCTCTGGTCTCAGTTTTTAATTCTTGACAACTGGAGTTTGTACAACTCTAAAGATCCTAGAAGTTCCATTTTCCTTTAGGTAATGACTTTAGATATTTGGTATATGCCTGTTCCCAATAACCTATCAGAGTCTCAAATGTTGTTTACACAGAAATAAACAAGTCTAGAATAAAAGAAAACAAGTAACTCCCCAGCAGATTCTCCAAACCTCTTCCCAGAGGCCTGGTTTGTGGTATATCCTCCCCCTTTTAATTCACATTTGATGTCTGTCTTTTTTTTTTTTTTTTTTTTTTTTTTTTGTGGTTTTTGGGTCACACCCGGCAGTGCTCAGGGGTAATTCCTGGCTCCAGGCTCAGAAATTGCTCCTGGCAGGTACGGGGGACCATATGGGACGCCGGGATTCGTACCGAAGACCTCCTGCATGAAAGGCAAACGCCTTACCTCCATGCTATCTCTCCAGCCCTGATGTCTGTCTTGACTTTATGCCTCTAGCCAAGAGGGCTGGGAGTTAGAATTCTATTTCTTCTTTTTCTAATTCAGTCAATTATTGCAGTGGGCTATTTAATGCAAAGTATTGTGCTAATTGATCTAGGGATGCAGAAATGGGTACATTAGGAACCCTGCAGAGAAACTTGTTACCCATATGCTGTGTTTTATTTTTTAGGTGATAATCTTGGAAAAACACACAAAACATCTTATTTTATTCTATTTCATTTGCATTTTAGTTTGGTTTATAATGGTAGTTTTCAGGGCTTACTTCCGATCCTCTGGCCAGGGGTCACTTCTGGCAATGTTCAGGGGATTACATAATGCCAGGAGAGAAGCAGAGAAGGTCATGGGGCAGGAGAAATAGGAGCACAGCAGACAGGGCATTTGCCTTGTATGTGGCTGACCAGGTTCGACCTCCAGTCTCCCATATGGTTCCTCAAGCCCTACCAGGAGTGATCACTGAGCACAGAGCCACAAGTAAGTCCTAAGCACCACTGAGTGTGACAAAAAACAAAAACAAAAACACACCTAAAACAAAAAGAAATAGGACTGATTGCATGCAAGGCAGGAAACTTAACCCTTGTACCTAAATCCCACAACACTGTTTTTAAATAGAAGGAAGAGGTTACAAGGTCTTTCTAGGGGAATGAGATAAGGAAAAACTACCTGAGAGCAAAGATTCAATCAGGACCTTAAAAAGAAGAAAACTTTGCTGGTGAAGAGGAAAAAGTTGTTTCTTCCTCTTAGCTTTGAGGGTAGAAATTTTATCTTACTCATCACTGTTCCTGACACACAGCACAGAATCTAAACAGGGATGAGATCAATGTATGTTTTGTTTAATGTACAAATTAGTGGATTCTGAAGAGTGATGAAAGTATAAGGGTAAAGAGAATGGAATTGCCCTTGGGGTGCTGGTAAGTAGTCATATGACTGTTCTGAATATAGATTATGAAAGGGAATGAGGCCTTGAATGATGGCCTGAGTCAGATACCTGACAGTACCTCACTTCACCAGGTGGGACCATAAAGTGTACAACAACAAAGGGTGCCACCACCAACCCACACTGACACTGCAATCCAGGTGATTCCCCTCCACCACAACAGCCATGTGAACAAGGGATATTTAGGTTGTCACTAACGATGTCCTCCTGCCAGAAAATAAGATCCCTGTCCATCTTTGTATCCTCTGAGTGCAATGCAAAGAGTTTTGATGATAACCAACCCATGGCTGGAAAAATGAATTGATTTTCCAGATAAAAGATGTGATTTCATCTACTCTTCAGCTTGCTTTAGCCATCATTATCTCTCATATTTTTGTTGCTTTTATATTTGTTTGTGCAGAGGATCCTTACTAGCAGTGCTCAGGAAGTCCAGAGGCCAGTATCAGGCCAACAGAACAGTACAGTGCTAGGGAGCAAGGATGCAGGGTTGTTGGGCTTGAGATATTGGGAACCACACCAAAGGGCATTCTAGGGTCGCTCAGAAGTTTACAGAATTTCCAGGACCCCACCTGGTGATGCTTAGAAGGTGTGTGGTACCAGAGATAAAAAATAAGGTCAAGGTGGCTAAGTGATAATGATATAGGGGTTGAGGTACTTGCCTTGCATACCTTAACTTAGCCTGGGTTCAATCCCCTGCACCATATATGGTCCCCTGAGCAACACCTAAAGTAATCCCTGAGCATGCAACCAGAAGTAGCTCCTGGCCCTGAGTACTACTGGATATGACAGAAAAACTAAAATAGAAATTGGAGCCAGAGTGATGGAACAGGAAATAGGGTGTTTGTCTTGCATACAGCCAAACCAGATTCAATCCCTGGCATCCCATATATTCTCTCAAGAACTACCAGGAGCTTGGCTTCTGGAGGCCAGTTTTCGCCGGCATGGGGTATGGGGAGCTTCTAGGCCTAAGATCTTTTCCCAAGCTTAGGGGGTGCTGTGGGGCTCGGGCTGCCCTCAGCTGTCTTTCGTCTCCTTCCTCTCAGATTCCAGGACCATCCCTGGGTGCCCGCGAGGTGGGTGCCAGAGAGGAGTCTAAAGGGGACCCCAGGCCTTCCCCAACCCCCACCCAGCACAAGAGGGCACGCTGGGGGCAATCACTGCCAATTTTTTCTCACCTGTCTCCATGTTCAAAACAGCACGGTGGCTATGCCCTAGAGCCTATTGTATAGTTTAATAGGATTTCCTAGGGAATAATGTATGTTTGCAATATGCAGAACATCCATGTTGTATTCTTTCCTTGCCCCCCACCCCCGTGGCCCACCGCCTTGCAAGCTCATTCCTAGTCCTTCACTCCCTCACCCCCCAACCACCATTACCCCACATTTAACCCTTTTTACCCTCAATTCTTGGCTCCTCAAGCAGTAGATCATTATCTACTATACATCTACTATACAGTAGATCATTATCCCCACACAAAGCCAACTGCCAAACAGCACCCTGTGATAAGAAAGACTCTCGGCCTGAGAGTTATTAACCTACTCTCAGAGGCCTCCTTTCCTCCTCCTTCCTTCATTGTGGACCTTTGCTTGCTAAGAGACTCAGTTTCTGAGAAGTCACGTCTCAAGGATTTTTCCTGATATGGGACTATTGTTTTTTTTTCTTTTTTCTTTTTATTTAAACAACTTTATTACATACATGATTGTGTTTGGGTTTCAGTCATGTAAAGAACACCACCCATCACCAGTGCAGCATTCCCATCACCAATGTCCCAAATCTCCCTCCTCCCCACCCAACCCCCGCCTGTATTCTAGACAGGCTTTTTATTGCCCTTGTACATTCTCTTTATTAGGATAGTTCAAAACGTAGTTATTTCTCTAACTAAACTCATCACTGTTTGTGGTGAGCTTCATGAGGTGAGCTGTAACTTCCAGCTCTTTTCTCTTTTGTGTCTGAAAGTTATTATTGCAAGAATGTCTTTCATTTTTCTTAAAACCCATAGATGAGTGAGACCATTCTGTGTCTTTCTCTCTCTCTCTCTCTGACTTATTTCACTCAGCATAATAGATTCCATGTACATCCATGTATAGGAAAATTTCATGACTTCATCTCTCCTGACAGCTGCATAATATTCCATTGTGTATATGTACCACAGTTTCTTTAGCCATTCATCTGTTGAAGGGTATCTTGGCTGTTTCCAGAGTCTTGCTATGGTAAATAGTGCTGCAATGAATATAGGTGTAAGGAAGGGATTTTTGTATTATATTTTTGTGTTCCTAGGGTATATTCCTAGGAGTGGTATAGCTGGGTCGTATGGGAGCTCGATTTCCAGTTTTTGGAGGAATCTCCATATTGCCTTCCATAAAGGTTGAACTAGATGGCATTCCCACCAGCAGTGGATAAGAGTTCCTTTCTCTCCACATTCCCGCCAACACTGCTTGTTCTCATTCTTTGTAATGTCTGCCAATCTCTGGAATGTGAGGTAGTACCTCATAGTTGTTTTAATTTGCATCTCCTTGATGATTAGTGATGTGGAGCATTTTTTCATGTGTCTTTTGGCCATTTGTATTTCTTCTTTGTCAAAGTGTCTGTCCATTTCTTCTCCCCATTTTTTGATGGGATTAGATGTTTTTTTCTTGTAAATTTCTATCAGAGACTTGTATATTTTGGAGATTAGCCCCTTGTCTGATGTGTATTGGGTGAATAGTTTTCCCACTCAGTGGGGGGTTCTTGTATCCTGGGCACTATTTCTTTTGAGGTGCAGAAGCTTCTCAGTTTAATATATTCCCATCTGTTAATCTCTGCTTTCACTTGCTTGGAGAGTGCAGTTTCCTCTTTGAAGATGCCTTTAGTCTCAATGTCCTGGAGTGTTTTACCTACATGTTGTTCTATATATCTTATGGTTTCAGGTCTGATATCTAGGTCTTTCATCCATTTGGATTTAACCTTCGTACATGATGTTAGCTGGGGATCTAAGTTCAATTTTTTGCAAGAGGCTAGCCAGTTGTGCCAACACCACTTGTTGAAGAGGCTTTCTTTGCTCCATTTAGGATTTCTTGCTCCTTTATCAAAAATTAGGTGATTGTATGTCTGGGGAACAGTCTCTGAGTATTCAAGCCTATTCCACTGATCTGAGGGCCTTTCTTTATTCCAATACCATGCTGTTTTGATAACTATTGCTTTGTAGTACAGTTTAAAGTTGGGGAAAGTAATTCCTCCCATATTCTTTTTCCCAATGATTGCTTTAGCTATTCTAGGGTGTTTATTGTTCCAAATGAATTTCAAAAGTGCCTGATCCACTTCTTTGAAGAATGTCATGGGTGTCTTTAGAGGGATCACATTAAATCTGTACAATGCTTTGGGGAGTGTTGCCATTTTGATGATGTTAATCCTGCCAGTATGAGCAGGGTATGTGCTTCCATTTCCGCGTGTCCTCTCTTATTTCTTGGAGCAGAGTTTTATAGTTTTCTTTGTATAGGTCCTTCACATTTTTAGTCAAGTTGATTCCAAGATATTTGAGTTTGTGTGGCACTATTGTAAATGGGGTTGTTTTCTTAATGTTCATTTCTTCCTTATTACTATTGGTGTATAGAAAGGCCATTGATTTTTATGTGTTAATTTTGTAGCCTGCCACCTTGCTATATGAGTCTATTGTTTCTAGAAGTTTTTTTCGTAGAGACTTTCGGGTTTTCTAGGTAGAAAACAAACAGCGGGGGCTGGAGAGATAGCATGGAGGTAGGCATTTGCCTTTCATGCAGGAGGTCATCGGTTCAAATCCCGGTGCCCCATATGGTCCCCTGTGCCTGCCAGGAGCAATTTCTGAGCCTGGAGCCAGGAATAACCCCTGAGCACTGCCGGGTGTGACCCAAAAACCACAAAAAATAAAAAAATAAAAAAAAAAAACAGCGAGAGCTTGACTTCTTCCTTTCCTATCTGGATTCCCATGATATCTTTTTCTTGCCTAATTGCTATAGCAAGTACTTCCAGTGCTATGTTGAATAGGAGTGGTGAGAGAGGACAGCCTTGTCTTGAGCCAGAATTTAGAGGAAAGGCTTTCAGTTTTTCTCCATTTAGGACAATATTTGTCTCTGGCTTTAACAATATTGAGAAAGGTTCCTTCCATTCCCATCTTGCTGAGAGTTTTGATCAAGAATGGTGTTGGACATAACGACCTGGCACAGACCTCAGAAGAAAGGGCATTTTCCATTTACCCCTGAACCAGGGAAGCCATCCACAAAACATCCAGGCTTGTCTATAACATCACCTGGAAGCAATCCTCTACCACGGAAGACCCTACACTGCTCAGACATCGACCTGCTCAAAAGAGACTTCCCTTAACACTGAGAAGACTTAACAACAACAACGACCTGCTTACAGGACAGGGCTCCCTGCATTGCCCTTTGATTGTGAGGTGAAATGAGAGGACACTCCACATCCTGACTTCAATGTAGGATATGCAGATTCCAGGATCTTTAATACAGAAACATGATACCAACAACAGAGACTGTGTGAAAAATAAAAGTGTGTTGGCACTACAGACAATGTCTTGGATTGGACGATCTAGCTTGCCTGGAGCCTAGAGTTGGTCTTGTGCCAGGAAACTTCAGGGGTCGGGTCTCTTTGTATTTAGACCAAGGTTATTCCTTTCCATGTCCCTCATATTTTGGTGGGCCTATGCAAACAACAATTGCCACTCTAACACTATTTTTACTGTGCTCCTTTGACTCTAATCCTTAAAAAGAACCCACTTAAAATTTGAGGTTAACTTAAGCTAATATGCATGTACATGGAAATGTAAAAAAATACTTTGCCTGTAATGTTTAAGGAGTTACTTAAGTTTTATGGCTTTAGATTGCCTTGTGTGCTGTTAAGAAATATTATAATGTGGGGCCGGGCGGTGGCGCTGGAGGTAAGGTGCCTGCCTTGCCTGCGCTAACCTAGGACGGACCGCGGTTCGATCCCCCCGGCGTCCCATATGGTCCCCCAAGAAGCCAGGAGCAACTTCTGAGCGCATAGCCAGGAGTAACCCCTGAGCCTCACAGGGTGTGGCCCAAAAACCAAAAAAAAAAAAAAAAAAAAAAAAAAAAAAAAAAAGAAATATTATAATGTGTTACAATCTGGGGACTTGAGGGACAAAGTAATTGTACATGGATTCTGTCTTATTTATCTTAATGTTCTTTGGCTGAAATTTCAAAGTTAAGATATCAGCAAGGAGACTTCTGAAAATTATGTTATGGGTGATTGTCCTTCCACTGTAACTTTACCTTGTCCTCTTTCTTTGCATTTTTGTTCTCATAATTAAAAATAAAAAATTAAAATAAAAGGAATGGTGTTGGGCTTTATCAAATTCTTTCTCTGCATCTATTGATATGATCATGTGATTTTTATTTTTCTTGTTGTTGATATTACGTTGATATTACGTTGATAGATTTACGAATGTTAAACCATTCTTGCATTCCTGGGATGAAACCTACTTGATCGTAGTGGATAATCTTCTTAATGAGGCACTGAATCCTATTTGCAAGGATTTTGTTGAGGATCTTTGCATCTGCATTCATCAGTGATATTGGTCTGTAATTTTCTTTTTTCGTAGCATCTCTGTCTGGTTTAGGTATCAAGGCGATGATGGCTTCATAAAAGCTATTTGGAAGTGTTTCCGTTTGTTCAATTTCATGAAAGAGTCCTGCCAGGATTGGTAGTAGTTCCTCTTGGAAAGTTTAAAATAATTCATTAGTGAATCCATCTGGGCCTGGGCTTTTGTTTTTGGGCAGACATTTGATTACCGTTTTAATTTCATCAATAGTGATGGGGGTGTTTAGATATGCTACATCCTCTTCCTTCAACCGTGGAAGATTACAAGAGTCCAAGAATTTATCCATTTCTTCCAGGTTCTCATTTTTAGTGGCGTAGAGTTTCTCAAAGTAGTTCTGATTACCCTTTGAATCTCTGTCATATCAGTGGTGATCTCTCCTTTTTCATTCCTAATACGAGTTATCAAGTTTCTCTCTCTCTTTCTTTGTTAGTTTTGCTAGTGGTCTATCAATCTTGTTTATTTTTTCAAAGAACCAACTTCTGCTTTTGTTGATCTTTCGGATTGATTTTTGGGTTTCCACTTCATTGATTTCTGCTCTCAGCTTTGTTATTTCCTTCTGTCTCCCTATTTTTGAGTCCTTTTGTTGAGCATTTTCTAGTTCTATGAGCTGCATCATTAAGCTACTCAGGTAAGCCCCTTCTTCCTTCCTGATGTGTGCTTGCAAAGGTATAAATTTTCCTCTCAGTACTGCTTTTGCTGTGTCCCATAAGTTCTGATAGTTTGTGTCTTTATTATCATTTGTTTCCAGGAATCTTTTGATTTCCTCCTTGATTTTATCTCGGACCCACAGGTTATTAAGTATGAGGCTGTTTAACTTCCAGGTGTTAAAGTTTTTCTTCTGTGTCCCTTTGGAATTCACAAATAATTTCAGAGCCTTGTGGTCAGTGAAGGTAGCCTGCAATATTTCTATTCTCTTGATATTATGGAGGTATGTTTTATGTGCCAGCATGTGGTCTATCCTGAAGAATGTCCCATGTACATTGAAGAAGAATGTGTATCCTAGGTTTCTGGGGATGGAGTGCCCTATATATATCCACTAGGCCTCTTTCTTCCATTTCTCTCCTCAGGTCTAGTATATTCTTGTTGGGTTTCAGTCTGTTTGACCTATCCTGTGTTGACAAAGCTGTGTTGAGGTTCCCCACCATTATTGTGTTGTTATTGATACTATTTTTCAGATTTGTCAACAATTTTATTAAATATTTTACTGGATTCTCATTCGGTGCATATATGTTTAGGAGAGTGATTTCTTCCTGCTCTACATACCCCTTGATTAATATAAAATGTCCATCTTTGTCCCTTACAACTTTCCTGAGTATAAAGTTTGCATTATCTGATATTAGTATGGCCACTCCAGCTTTTTTATGGGTGTTGTTTGCTTGGATGATTTTCCTCCAGCCTTTTATTTTGAGTCTATGTTTGTTCTGACTATTCAGGTGCGTTTCTTGTAGGCAGCAGAAGGTTGGATTGAGTTTTTTGATCCATTTAGCCACTCTGTGTCTCTTAACTGGTGCATTTAGTCCATTGATGTTGAGAGAAAGAATTGTCCTGGGATTTAATGCCATCTTTATATCAAAATTTGGTGTGTCTTTTGGTTAGTATTGTCTTAAATTAGGTCTTTCAGTTTTTCTCTTAAGACTGGTTTTGGCAAAAAAAAAAAAAAAAAAGACTGGTTTTGGCATTAATAGTACTCACTATCATTGAATTATGTTTTTATGTATGCAGAATGTCCATTTTGTACTCTGCCCTTTTGCATACCCCTTCAAAAGATCATATTTCTCTTTAATTTCCTTAACTCCTATCATCTTTACTCCTCATTTATCCTTTCTAACTTAAGTACTGTAGAGTCCTAACTCACAGACCAAAGGGTGCCCTGGAGTTAACACCCACCCAACTATTTTAAAAGGCATAAAAAGGACACTTATGACTTTTCAACATTTTATGGGTGATTTCTTTGACGGCTATAACTTTTGCTGAATATTTTCTTATACAGTGACGATCCCCCCCCCCATTTTTTTTATCTTCTCTTTGTGAACTGCTCAATATGGAATTTGGTGTGAAAGAATCCCTCAGTTTAATGCTT
The DNA here is from genome assembly GCF_024139225.1 of Suncus etruscus. Taxonomy (NCBI): domain Eukaryota; kingdom Metazoa; phylum Chordata; class Mammalia; order Eulipotyphla; family Soricidae; genus Suncus; species Suncus etruscus. The sequence goes on along the minus strand of NC_064856.1, from coordinate 17,611,154 downwards.
ATGTTTGAACCAAGTCATGGGTATTGTTGGAAATGTTCTTACGCCCCCATATACTCTGATAGTGCCATGTGGCTTTATTTCTTGTTCGCTTAGGCACACTAAAATTGGAAAATACTATACATACCAATAAGTTCTTATCTAATAGAGATTGGAACACACAAATCTTGTAGTGCAATGGGACCTTACACCCTGAACATTGACATAAAGACCTGGCACAGGCCTCAGAAGAATGGGCATTCTCCATTCACCCCTGATCTAGAGAAGACATCTACAAAACATACAAGGTTGTATATAATATCACCTGGAGGCATTCCTCTACCAGGGAAGACCCTACAGCTGCTCTGACATCGATCTACTCAAAAGAGACTTCCCTTAACACTGAGAAGACTTAACAAGAACAATGACCTGCTTACTGGACAGGGCTTGCTGTATTGCCCCTTAATTGTGAGGTTTGTCTATAACATCACCTGGAAGCAATCCTCTACCACGGAAGACCCTACCACTGCTCAGACATCGACCTGCTCAAAAGAGACTTCCCTTAACACTGAGAAGACTTAACAACAATAACCTGCTTACAGGACAGGGCTTCCTGCATTGCCCTTTAATGGTGAGGTGAAATGAGAAGATGCTCCACATCATGACTTCAATGTAGGATATGCAGATTCCAGGATCTTTAATACAGAAACATGATACCAACAACAGAGACTGTGTGAAAAGTGTTTTGGCACTATGGACAATGTCTTGGATTAGACGATAACTTGCCTAAAGCCTAGAGTTGGTCTTGTGCCAGGAAACTTCAGGGGTAGGATCTCTTTGTATTTAGGCCAAGGTTATTCCTTTCCATGCCTCTCATATTTTGGTGGGCCTATGCAAACAACAATTGCCACTCTAACACTATTTTACTGTGCTCCTTTGACTCTAATCCTTAAAAAAAAAACCACTTAAAATTTGAGGTTAACTTGTTTTAGCCGGCATGGACAGGCAGCTGGCAGCCCCCCCCCATATGCCAGCGGCCGCATGGTCCAGCCTAGGGTAGGGGGCTTGGATCGGGGTCAACCGAGCCCCCTCCCCCATTCCTCCGGATCTCCAGGTGGGTTCCTGGGAGGAGCTGATGGGGCACCCGGGGTTTTTCCCACTCCCAGGCCGGGCCGGGCCGGGTCCCTGGCCTAGGGTGGGGAGCAAATCCCTGAACTCCGGGCTTGGGAGGGTCTCCCTCCCTTCCCGGAGCAGGATTTTTAGCCGGCATGGACAGGCAGATGGCAGGCCCCCCCATATGCCAGCGGCCGCATGGTCCAGCCTAGGGTAGGGGGCTTGGATCGGGGTCAACCGAGCCCCCTCCCCCATTCCTCCGGATCTCCAGGTGGGTTCCTGGGAGGAGCTGATGGGGCACCCGGGGTTTTCCCCACTCCCAGGCCTGGCCGGGCCGGGTCCCTGGCCTAGGGTGGGGAGCAAATCCCTGAACTCCGGGCTTGGGAGGGTCTCCCTCCCTTCCCGGAGCAGGATTTTTAGCCGGCATGGACAGGCCTAGGGTAGGGCTTAGGGGGTGGAGTTTGATTTGGTGGGTGGCAGATAGCTGCTTAGTTATACTCAGTCTGTCACTGGTAATTTCATACCAGTCTACATTTTGCAAACCGCGCGAACACTTGCTCCTTCCAACCATCAGTACCCCAGATTTACCCTTCTTAACTTCAGTAACACATAGTTCTAATCTCTGACCTAAGACATACAGTATATGTAACAAATCCCAGAACTATTTAGAAGGACATAAATTGAACACATATATCTTTTGAATATTTTAATGGTATTTTCTTTAGCTGATGTAACACTCTATATAGTCTTCTACCATGATGTTTCTATTCACTTTTCATCTTGTCTTTTCTTTGTAAGCTGTTCAGTAAGGATTGTTGGTGGAACTGTCCCCCAGTTTGATGCCTATGATTGAACTATGTCATGGAAATTGCTGGTCTTGTTCCTAGTGCCTCTAGATGCACCAATAACGCCCCATGGCATTGATTCTTGTTTGCATAGACACATTAAAATGGGAAAACATCATACATACAGATAAGTTCTTATCTAATAAATCTCAGTACAAGGTACCTTACACCCTGAACATTGATATAATGACCTGGCACAGGCCTCAGAAGAATGGGCATCCTCCATTCACGCCGGAACCAGGCAAGCTAACTACGAAACATCCAAGGTCTTTTACAGCAACAGCTGGAAGCAGTCCTCTACCAGGAAAGACACTACCAAGGGTCTGACATCGACCTCTTAAAAAGAGACTTCCGTTTACACTGAGAAGACTTGACAGCAACAATGACCTGCTCTACAGGACATGGTTCTCTCTAGTCCCCCTTAAGTGTGAGGTGAAACGAGAGGATGCTCTGCACCTCCCCGACTGCAATATGGGAGATGCAGACTCCAGGATCTTTAATACAGAAGCATGATACCAACAACAGAGACTATGTGAGGAATGGAGGTGTATTGCCACTACAGACGATGACTTGAATTGAACAAACTAATTTGCCTGGAGCCTAGAGTCAGTCCTGTGCCAGGAAACTTCAGGGGTAAGGTCTCCTTGTATTTAGACCATAATTTGTCTTTCCATGTCCCTTATGTTTTGGTGGGCCTATGCAAACAAATGCCACTTTAATTCCATTTTTTACTATGTTCCCTTGACTCCAATTCTTTTTTTTTTTTTTTTTTTTGGTTTTTGGGCCACACCCTGTGATGCTCAGGGGTTACTCCTGGCTATGCGCTCAGAAGTTGCTCCTGGCTTCTTGGGGGACCATATGGGACGCGGGGGATCGAACCATGGTCCGTCCTAGGCTAGCGAAGGCAAGGCAGGCACCTTACCTCCAGCGCCACCGCCCGGCCCCTTGACTCCAATTCTTAAGAAAAACAAGCCACTAAAACTTTTGATGTTAACTTAAACTAGTTAGCATGTGCATGGAACTAGAGAAATGTACGTTGCCCTCAATGTTTAAGGAGTTACATAAGTCTAATGTCTTTAGATTATATTGTGTGCTGCTAAGAAATAGTATGTACTACAACTGGGGATTTGAGGGACAAAGTAATTGTATTGTACAGGGGTTCAGTTTTGTTTTTCTTAATGTTCTTTGGCTGAAAGTTCAAGGCTGGGATATCATCGATGGGACTACCGAGAATTCTGTTTATGGGTGATTGGGCTTCCACTGTAACTTTACCCGGTCCTCTTTCTTTGCATCTTTGTTGTCATAATTAAAATAATAAAAAATAAAAAAAAAATTTGAGGTTAACTTAAGCTAATATGCATGTACATGGAAATGTAAAAAATACTATGCCTGTAATGTTTAAGGAGTTACGTAAGTTTTATGGCTTTAGATTGCCTTGTGTGCTGTTAAGAAATATTATAATGTGTTACAATCTGGGGACTTGAGGGACAAAGCAATTGTACATAAATTCTGTTTTATTTATCTTAATGTTCTTTGGCTGAAAGTTCAAAATTAAGATATCAGCAAGGGGACTTCTTCTGAGAATTATGTTATGGGTGATTGTCCTTCCACTGTAACTTTACCTTGTCCTCTTTCTTTGCATCTTTGTACATGGATTCTGTTTTATTTATCTTAATGTTCTTTGGCTGAAAGTTCAATGTTAAGATATCAGCAAGGGGACTTCTGCTGAGAATTATGTTATGGGTGATTGTCCTTCCACTGTAACTTTACCTTGTTTTCTTTCTTTGCATCTTTTGTTCTCATAATTCAAAATAAAAAAATTAAAGAGAAAGACTGGTTTTGAATCTGTAAAGTTTCTGAGCTGTTTTTTGTCTGTGAAACCATGTATTCTTCCATCAAACTGGAAAGTAAGTTTTGCTGGGTACAGTATTCTAGGTGAAGCATTCATTTCATTCAGTCTTGTCACAATATCCCACCACTGCTTTCTGGCCTTGAGTGTTTCTGGTGACAGGTCTGCTGTAAATCTCAAGGATGCTCCCTTGAATGTAATTTCCCTTTTTGATCTTGCTGTTTTCAGAATTCTGTCTCTATCTGTGGGATTTGTCATTGTGACTAGGATGTGTCTTGGGGTATTTTTTCTGGGTTCTCTTTTGGTTGGTACTCTTTGAGCATGCAGGATTTGATCACATATATTCTTTAGCTCTGGAAGTTTCTCTTTAATTATGTTCTTGACCGTTGATTCTTCCTGGAGATTTTCTTCCTGGGTCTCTGGGACTCCAATGATTCTTAAGTTGTTTCTGTTGAGCTTATCATAGACTTCTATTTTCATCTGTTCCCATTCTTTGAGTAATTTTTCCATTGTCTGTTCATTTGCTTTAAGTTTTTTTTCCCAATCTCTCCCACTGTATGGAATTGTAATTTATCTCATCTTCCACAGCACCAATTCTATTCTCATCTTCTGTTACCCTGTCCCAGAGCTTATCCATTTTGTCATTCACTTCGTTTACTGAGTTTTTCAGGCCTATTAGTTGACATGTTATTTCAGTTTGGAGTTTTGTGATTTCTGTCTTCATATTTTCTTGGTTCTTGTTAGTGTTCTGTTCAATTCGATCCATGGTTTCTTTGAGTTCTTTGAGCATCTTCCATATTGCTTGTCTAAAGTCCTTATCTGAGAGGTTGATTAGTTGGTTGGTCATTGTCTGGTCATCAGAATTGTCATCTTCATTCTCTATGTCTGATGCTGGCCTGTGTTGTTTCCCCATTGTCACACTTGTATTCTGGGTTTTTCTACGTGTTGTGGTGGTATTCATTGGCTAAATGATATATGCAGCCACACTCCTCTGGCTCCACCCTTTCTGGGTGGGTTGACTTGCCTCCAAGAGAGGGGAGTTCTCCGTGGATGAAGCCTCTCAAAGGATCAAATCTTAAGCCTGAGCACAGAGCAGAGAAGACAGTCTGAAGAGAAATGCTGGGCTTCAGTGATCCAGCACAGTTCTTAGCGTGATTTTTTCTTCTTGTTGCGATGGTGTTCTTTCCTTAGAAAGAGCACATGGCTGCGTAGCGAAGCCGAGCGACCGTGCTCTTCTGGAGCCTCTTTTTGGCCCACTCCCAAGAGTTTCACGCAACAGGACAGGAGACAGACACACACAGGCAGCACTCACAATTTTTCACAGCTGGGCCCCACTGGGCGTAGTTTCGTAGATTTTCCCAGCCTGACATCACAAACAGGGGACCTGGCTTCTGCAAAGTACTGCTTATAGCTGGTTTTCACGTTATGAAGCAGTTCCTTGGCGTTCCTGCCCTAGAATGAGTTTCTGGGAGAGCGAGTTTTCTGGAGCCTTTTTTCGGCCCACTTGATATGGGACTATTGTGAGCTGTTTATCAGACTGCACAGGCCAAATCACAGACCAAAGTGGTGCACCAGACTTAAGATTCCCCCCCAACTATTTCAAAAGACATAAAAGGGGCGTGTATATATACTTTAATATCTTATATGTATTCCCTTAACAGCTATAACCCTTATTGAATATTCTCTTATATATATATATATATATATATATATATATATATATATATATATATATATAGTGACAATTTCCCCCACTGTTTTGTTTTGTTCTTTTCTTTGTGATCTGTTCAGTAAGGAAACCTGGTATAAGAGTACCTCAGTTCAGAGCTTATGTTAGAATCAAGTTACGGGGATTGTTGGACTTGTTCTCTCGACCCCCATATGCACCAATAATACCTTGTGGCATTGTTCCTCTTTTGCATAGGCACATTAAAATGGGAAAATGTTATACATACAGATAAGTTCTTATCTAATAGAGATACAAAGACACAAATCTTGTAATGCAGTGGGGTCTTACACCCTGAACATTGTCATAATGACCTGGCTCTGGCCTCAGAAAAATGGGCATTATCCATTCACCCCTGAACCAGGGATACCATCTATGAAACAACCACGGTTGACTATAACATCACCTGGAAGCAATCCTCTACCAGGGAAGACCTTATTGCTGCCCTGGCACCGACTTACTCCAAAGAAGGTTCCCTTAACACCCAGAAGACTTAACAACAACAACAACAACAACAACAACAACAACCTGCTTTCAGGGCAGGGCTCTCTGCAATGCCCTCTAAATGTGAGGTGAAACTAGAGGACGCTCCACATCATCCTGACTTCAATGTAGGATATGCAAGGAATCCAGGATCTCTAACTACAGAACCTGACACCAACAACAGCTATTGTGTGAAAAAAATTTTATTGGACCATAGAGAATGACTCAAGGGTTGGACAACCTAGTATGCCTGGAACCCAGAGTTGGTCTTATGCCAGAAAACTTTAGGTGTAAGGTCTCCTTGTATTTAGGCCAAGGCTTTTCCTTTCCATTTCCCCCCCATATTGGGCCTATTCAAACAACAGCAATTGCCATTCTAACACCATTTTTACTGTATTTATTTAACTCATCCTAAAAAAAAAAAAAGAGCTTACTAAACCTTCTGCTAGGGCTTTATAATATACTTGCTACTGAACTTTGTCTTCTTTCCTTTCTCTTCCATCTCTAGTTTTTCTATTTTTTAATAACTTTGCCTTTATTCTCCCTGAAACAACAAATGTATTATGATGAATTGTGTGTTGTATTTTCTTTAAATAAATTTTTAAAAAAGCTACCAGAAGCAGTTTCAGAATACAGAACTAGAAGTAATCCCTGAGCATCACCATATGTACCCCACCAAAAAAAATCAAAATCCGATCAAAAGAGAAATAAACAGAGTTAATTTCATGCAAGGTTTGAGCTATAACCTCTACATATCCTTCCAGAACCTCAACTCTCAGTTTTGTATATAATCCTATAGCCTCAAAAGTCATTCAAATGTTTGCTGATCTGCCCAACAAGCTATATGAAAAAGAAGAGCAGATATTCTCATTTCCTGGCAGATGTTATTACTTTCATTTCCAGCACATGTTTTGTTCTCATTTCCAGGGTCTAGAAAGCACAGAACCCTACTTCCTCTACAAAGTCTTCCTGAGAGGAAGAACTGGGAATATGACTGCAATGCTCTCATAGGAGCTACTTGTCCTCTCAGTTATTTATTTATTTACTAGTGCCTGAGATGAAACCTAGGGCCTAATGTATACAAGGCAAGTGCTACTGTCAAAATGTGATGGGAGGGTTGAGACCTCATGAAGGGTGCTCATAACATACCCCTGATATTGCTTGGGGACCATATGTGGTGCTGGGGATTAAATAGGACTAGGCTGGCTCTTTGCTCAGAAATCACTCCTGACAGGCTTGGGGGCTCTGGCCCTGGATTCTTGTTTTATTCAAGTATGGCGAGGCAGACAGATCAGAAGACCATTGTCACAGAATAGATTATAGCTCACAGTTCCTCTCAGGAAAGGACTTGAGGACATGCCACTCCACTAGGAATCCTCAGAGATATGGGGAAGTCCTCCTCGATGGGGCATGGTGGTAGTTGGAGGAGAGGCTACGGTGTGCTTTTCTTTGAGACACTGTGGATTATAACACTATTTCTGTAGGAATTCTTGAATAAAGCATCCTAACTCCACACTCTCCACCAAGTGTCCACTTTCCTCCACCTGCTTTTTTGAGGAAATGCATGAAAGAGACAGGACAGTGAAGGATTGGCTAATCTGAGTGATTGAGGGGAGGGGGAACTCTGATATAGGGACTTGAAGCATTTGGGCAAATCATAGTGACCTGGAAGCATTGGATGGGAAGGAGGCCGGCCTTGGGTTGATCTATTACTGTTTTCAGGAAAAAGTTGTTGTCTCTCTGGGTAACAGCTCATCCAATGAGGCATCAGCTGGTCAACAGTACCCAGATGCCAGAGCTTCAAATAAAACAGAAACTAGACCAGTTCTCAAACTCTGTTGTCTTTGTGGTTCAACTGGTCTATGAAACTGAGCTTAAAGGTGGTAAAGGGGGATGGGGTAGAGTGGGGTGAGGGGTGTGGTGTTGAAACATACACAGAAAGCCTTAAATTAACAAAATCATGAAACAGGCCACCTAAGATAAAATTAATTTTAAAATATGTGTATCTATCTACATACATAGAAACTAGAACATGCTATTAGTACAGTGTGACTATAAAGGAAACCCTCCTTTATTCTCTTTTTTGCCAATTCTCTGCATGGGGAAGCATGAGGGCTCTCTCCTGTACACCTCTCTCCAGACAGAAGAGTCAGAGCAAAGGGAATTTCTGGGAGCCAGAAAGTTTTGGAGAAATTCCAGACAGTGATGGAGGAAGGGATTACTTCAATGTGTTTAGAAATCCTGGGTTCTTGTTCAAGTTACAGGACACCCCTCCAGAAACTCAGCATGGGCTTTGAGGACTAAATGACAACATAAACTTAAGTATTAGACTGACCCCCGTGTGGCACAGGAGAGGAACAAATTCAAGCAGTATAGAAAAAACTCTAAAATTGGGGCTGGAGTGGTGACACAAGCCGTAGGCTTCTGCAATGCATGCCTCCATTCAATCCCCCGGTGACCCATATGGTCCACCAAGCCAGGAGCGATTTCTGAGCACATATCCAGGAATAACCCTAAGCATCACCAGGTGTGGCCAAAAAAACAAAAATAAATAAATAAATAAATAAAATAAAAATAAAAATGGAGGCCTCAAGGAGAGCTCAGCAGCCAAAAAACTCCATATCCACTAACAGGAAGCCACAAACTGAATCCCCAGCATTGCCCACAGATCTGGGACCACAAGGAAGAATGTATCACAACACAGCCAGGTGTATGCGAATACCACTGCTTGAGTTGTAAGTTCAACTCGTGTGTGTGTGTGTGTGTGTGTGTGTGTGTGAGAGAGAGAGAGAGAGAGAGAGAGAGAGAGAGAGAGAGAGAGAGAGAGAGAGAGAGACCCTGGTCATCATAGGGACAATCATATAAAGAGAAGGGGGCCAGACACTCTGAAAATGAAGTGAGAATGAAAACAGTTTCCAGAAAAGGTGTGGCAGAACTTGTACCTGTGCCCAAATGAGTTTCTTTAATTGCTAAAAATAATTGGGCCGGAGCAATAGCATAGCAGTAGAGCATTTGCCTTTCACATGGCTGATCCAGGACAGACCTCGGTTGCATCTCCAGCGTCCCATATGGTCCCCCAAGCCAGGAGCAATTTCTGAGCGCATAGCGAGGAGTAACCCCTGAGCATCACCGGTGTGACCCAAAAACCAAAAATAAAAAATAAAAAAAATAGTGCTCATGGCAGGCTCAGGAGACCATATGGGATGCCTGGAATTGAACCCAGTTTGTCCCAGGTGGGCCTTGCTCAAGGCAAATGCCCTACCACTGTGCTATCACTCTGGCTCCTTTGTTTTTGTTTTAAAGACACACCTGGCTGTGTTCATGGGTTTCTCCTCATTCTAAATTAAGGAATTACTTCAGGAACTGATTAGGAACCATATAGGATACCAAGATTAAACCCCAGTACAGTGCCCTGCCCACTGTACTATCTCTCTGGCCCCTTCATCCATCATCCATCTTTTTTTTTTTTTTTTTTTTTTTGGTTTTTGGGCCACACCCGGCTCAGGGGTTACTCCTGGCTATGTGCTCAGAAGTTGCTCCTGGCTTGGGGGACCATATGGGACACCGGGGATCGAACCGCGGTCTAGCGCAGGCAAGGCAGGCACCTTACCTTTAGCGCCACCGCCCGGCCCCCCATCATCCATCTTTAAGAAAAGGAGATAAGCTAAATTTCAAATGACTCAGAGATTGGAATTATCTGAAAAAGATATTACAATAAATATTATAAATGATGAAATAAACACCCTTGCAATGAATGGAAAGTTACACTTTCTCAGCAAAAAAATAGAACCTATAAAAAAGAACGATGTGGAAATTATTTGAAATTTAAATTTTTATTAAATTTTTTGGGGTCACACCTGGCAGCACTCAGGGATTACTCCTGACTCTAAGCTCAGAAATTGCTCCTAGAAGGCTCAGGGGATCATATGGGATGCCAGGATTTGAACCACCATCCTTCTGCATGCAAGGCAACACCTTAACCCCATGCTATCTCTTCAGTCCCTGAAATTTAAATTTTTAATAAAGATAACAAAAAAAAATGAGTAAAGTTGAAGACAGATCAACAGAAATTCTCCGAAATGAAGATCACAGAGAAAATGAGATTTCACAAGTGAAAATTTTTAGTGCCTATGAGGCAGTATTAAAGAAAATTGGATTCATAGCTTAAAATCTTCCAGTAAGGAAAAATGGCCCAGATGGATTCACTGGAAAAATCTACCAAATATGTAAAAAAGAAATAATATGAATTCTACACAAACTCTTCCAGAAAATATCAAAGGAGGAACACTTTGCAACTAGTTTTATGAAGCCAGAATTATCTTGATACCAAAATGAAAAAAAAAAGTTATCATATTTAGGGGCCCGGAGAGATAGCACAGCGGTGTTTGTCTTGCAATCAGCCGATCCAGGATCTAAGCTGGTTGGTTGGAATCCCGGTGTCCCATATGGTCCCCGTGCCTGCCAGGAGCTATTTCTGAGCAGACAGCCAGGAGTAACCCCTGAGCACTGCCGGGTGTGGCCCCCCCCCCCAAAAAAAAAAAAAAGTTCTCATATTTCGGGGCTGGAGAGATAGCACATTGGTGGGGCATTTGCCTTACAAGCGGCCAACCCAGAACTGATGGTGGTTTGAACACTGGCATTCCCTATGGTCCCCCGACCCAGCCAGGAGCAATTTCTTTCTTTTTTTTTTTTTTTTTCGTTTTTGGGTCACACCCCGCAGTGCTCAGGGATTACTCCTGGCTGTCTGCTCAGAAATTGCTCCTGGCAGGCACGGGGGACCATATGGGACACCGGGATTCGAACCAACCACTTTAGGTCCTGGATCGGCTGCTTGCAAGGCAAACACCGCTGTGCTATCTCTCTGGGCCCCTAAAATGTGAGTTCTTTTTTTTTTTTTTTCGGTTTTTGGGCCACACCCATTTGACGCTCAGGGGTTACTCCTGGCTATGTGCTCAGAAATCACCCCTGGCTTGGGGGGACCATATGGGACGCAGGGGGATCCAACCTCGGTCATTCCTACGCTAGCACTTGCAAGGCAGACACCTTACCTCTAGCACCACCTTCCCGGCCCCATTTAAATTTAATTCTTTTGTTTTGTTTTGTTTTGGGTTTTGGGCCACACCCGGCAGGCCAGGAGCAATTTCTGAGTGCAGAGCCAGGAGGAGTAACCCCTGAGCACTGCCAGATGTGACCCAAAAACAAACAAACAAAAAAAAAAAGAAAACAAGCCAAGGGAGATACATACAGATTAGAAAGGAAGAAATAAAATGGTCTCTGGTGATCTATGTAATGGTCTACTAATTCCACAAAAAAAGGGTCCCAGAACTAAGTAATGAATTTGGAGAAGTTACAGGGTACAAAGTCATAATATAAATTTAATTTCTTTGCACCAATAATAAGCAATGAGAATATATAATTAAACACTTTCTATAATTTGTAGTTGAGTCAAAATGATGAAATTCTTAAGAATTTGGGGGCTGGAGCAATAGCACAGGCTCCCCAGAGTCTGCCAGGAGTGATTTCTGAGCACAGAGCCAGGAGTTAAAACACTGCTGGGTGTGGTCCAAAAAACAACAGAAGCAACAACAGAAAAATAGAGTATAGGCTAGGTGGAAAGATAGTAACAGTAATTTATTTTACATGCTTTCAACCTGGGTTTGATCACCAGCACCACATATAGTCTAAAAACTACAAAAGACCCATTAAAAAAAATCTAAGAAGTCTTAAGTCAAGTGTTATAACATATTCTCATTGATTGGCAGATTCAGGTCTGTTCAGATGTAAATCCTCCTCTAAACTAATATATAGACTCATCACCATCTCTATAAAAATTGCAGAAAATTTTTGGATAAATAAGTTGATTTTTGATCAATAAGTTGATAAAGTATGTACAGAAATAAAGGGAACTGGGCCAGAGTAATAGCACAGCGGTAGGGCATTTGGCTTACACACGGACGACACAGGATGAATCCGGGTTTGATCCCCAGCATCCCATATGGTCCCCCGAGCCTGCCAGGAGTGATTTCTGAGCACAGAGCCAGGAGTAAACCCTGAGCACCGCCAGGTGGGGCCCCAAAACAAACAAAAACAAAGTTCTATTAAAAAATAAAAGAAATAAGGGGAACTAGAAAACAAATCTGGAAAAGCAAAAGAAAGTTGGAGAGTTCACACTATGACTTCAAGATTTTCTTTCTCTTTCTTTTCTTTTTCTTCCTTTTTTTTGTTTTGTTTTGTTTTTGTTTTTAGTCTATTCAGTTTTTTGTTTTTGGACCACAACCAGCAGTACTCAGGGCTTACTCCTGGCTCTTCATTCCAGAGTCATTTTTGGACAGGGCTCAGGTAACCATATGGGAGCTGGAGATCGAACCTGGGTTAGCCATGTGCAAGGCAAGCAGCCTAGCCACTGTATTATTGTTCTGATTTTAATCTTTTCAATACCATTACACCAATAAACTCAGTGTTGTATTGGCAAACAGATAGAGAGAACATTGATCCAGAAAATAGCACAGAGGCCAGAAATATGTGTTGACACATATACAGCCAATCCATTTTTTTTTTTTTTTTTGGTTTTTTGGGCCACACCCGGCGGTGCTCAGGGGTTACTCCTGGCTGTCTGCTCAGAAATAGCTCCTGGCAGGCACGGGGGGAACATATGGGACACCGGGATTCGAACCAACCACCTTTGGTCCTGGAGCCAATCCATATTTTAAGACAAAATTGCAGTAAGAAAGATAGTTTATCTTTTCAACAAATGAGGTTGGAGTAATTGTACATTTGATTCAAAAACTTAAATCTTATATGTTTCTTGCACATTACATTTTTTTTTTTTAGTTTTTGGGTCACACCCAGCAGTGCTCAGGGGTCACTTCTGGTTCTAGGCTCAGAAATCACCCCTGGCAGGCACAGGGGACCATATGGGATGCTGGGATTTGAACCACTGTCCTTCTGCATGAAAGGCAAATGCCTTACCTTCATGCTATCTTTCCGGCCCCTGCACATTACATTTTTTAAATTTAGCTGAGGGTTTAGAGAGATGATAGCATAGTAGTAGGGTGTTTGCCTTGCACACCGCCAACCCAGGACCAGCAGTGGTTCTAATCTTGGCATCCCATATGGTCCCTCGAGCCTGCCAGGAGCAATTTCTGAGTGCAGAGCCAGGAATAACCCCTGAGCATTGCTGGGAGTGACCCAAAAAGCTAATAAAATAAAATAAAATTTAGCTGAAATGGATCATAGTCCTAAATGTAAATCTGTAAAACTTTCAGATGAAAACAAATATAACACTAAAACAATTTTTTTTTATTTTGTTGTGTTGTGGTGGGAGCCACCGTTGGCTGTGCTCAGCCAACTCAGGGATCACTCCTGGTGGACTCAGGAACCATATAATGTTTGTGAGATCAAACCCAGGTTGGTTGTGTACAAGGCAAATGCTCAAATCACTATACTATTCTAATACTACAACCCCAGAAAAAGTCTTTTTATGTTTGGTTTGGTTTTAGGGCTTGAACTCCAGGCCTTATGCACACAAAGCCTATATATGACTCTTCTCCCTAGCCCCTTGAGGTGATTTTTTGATTTTGTCTCAAGAGAATCCAATACCTATCATCTGATTAGCACTTTAGCAGGGATCTTTTGCAGGTCAATGAGCTGTCATCCTGGAGGGTCCTGAGCAGGTCTCTAAACAGGTCACACTCTTTGACCTGTGCTTTGATGGGAAGACAAGGGCCAGGCCTGCAGTGATGGTTGCCAGAGGTGGGAGGGCAAGATCAGAGAGTGAGAGGAGACTGCGCTAAGAACACACTGTGCTAACTCCACAGCTTGGCTTCTAGCTGCCATTGAACATCTGCCAGTCTCTTCCTTGATCTTTCGCTTCTTCACTTCTGAATTGTGTCTACTAGTAGCATCTGCTCAGCAATATAACCAAGACCTTCTTCTGTCTCCGTTTATTCAACAAATATTTATGATAAATAATGCTAATCACACTCCTCTGTATGTTTGCAGAACACTCACACCCTTTCTATTGGCTCAGCTCTTAATACAGAGGAAGGAGCATCTGGTTTCCAGAGGAAGGAAAGAGTAAGAGATTCACCCAAGATCACCCTTTCAGTGCCTAGGCCTTGACGTACCATTAGCTAGGCTCTGCTGCCCCCTACAGGGCAGGTAGCACAAGCTACTAATGAGAGAAGAGCACACCTAAGTACTTACACTTATTAATTTAACAAATACTTAAGGACCAGAATAACGTAGAGCTCTTTTGCTTTTTACACATTTGACTCCAGTTCAATCCCCAGCATCCCATATGGTTCTCTGAGCCTGCAAGAAGTGCTTCCTGATCACAGAGCCAGGAGTAAACTCTGAGTACTGCTGGATATGGCCCCCAAACAAAAATAAAAAAGGAATACAGTTACAGAAATAATTACATAATTAGGGGGTCTGAGTGATATAAATAATACACTAGCTCATTTGCCTTGCAAATGATCCATCTAGGTTTGATTTCCAGCATCCCGTATAATACCCCGATCTTGACAGGAGAAATTCCTGAGTGCAGAGCTAGGAATAATCCCTGATTATTGTTGAGTGTGGGAAGGAAGGTAGAAGGAAGGAAGGAAGGAAGGAAGGAAGGAAGGAAGGAAGGAAGGAAGGAAGGAAGGAAGGAAGGAAGGAAGGAAGGAAGGAAGGAAGGAAGGAAGGAAGGAAGGAAGGAAGGAAGGAAGGGAGGGAGGGAGGGAGGGAGGGAGGGAGGGAGGGAGGGAGGGAGGGAGGGAGGGAGGGAGGAAGGAAGGAAGAAAGGAATGAGAAATGGAGGGAGGAAGGGAGGGAGGAAGGGAAGGATAGAAGGAAAGAAAGGAAGGAAGGATGGAAGTAAAGAAAGGAAGAAGGGAAGAAGGGAAGGAAGGGAGGGAGGATGGGAAGGAGAAAGAGGAAAAGAGGAAGAAGAAGAAGACGAAGAAGATGAAGATGAAGATGAAGAAGAAGAGAAGAAGAAGAAGAGAAGGAGGAGGAGGAGAAGCGTGGATCTGTACTGAAGTGTGAAAGTAAGGAGCAAGGGTAGCAGTGGTCCTCAAACTATGGCCCGCGGGCCACATATTGTATTTGTATCTGTTTGTTTCTTCATTGCAAAATAAGATATATGCAGTGTGCATAAGAATTCGTTCATAAGTTTTGTTTTTACTATAGCCAGACCCTCCAATGGTCTGAGGGACAGTGAACTGGCCCCCTGTTTAAAAAGTTTGAGACCCCTGGATGGAGGCTTAGAGACACATTGTGTGAAGTGAATTTCTTAAGAATGTATTAAAATCAGGCCCGGAGAAATAGCACAGTGGCGTTTGCCTTGCAAGCAGCCGATCCAGAACCTAAGGTGGTTGGTTCAAATCCCGGTGTCCCATATGGTCCCCCGTGCCTGCCAGGAGCTATTTCTGAGCAGACAGCCAGGAGTAACCCCTGAGCACCGCCGGGTGTGACCCAAAAACCAAAAAAAAAAAAAAAGAATGTATTAAAATCAAAGTCATATAAATAAAACAGGAATTAAATACTGAGAAAGGTAAGGTAAAGAGTATCTAATCTGCTGCCAGTACTCCACATAGCCTGCACAGATTGAATGCTATGTCTAAGTATGTGAGGTTGAGAAGGAAATGAATTGCTGGGAGGAAAAACTTGCTAAGACTTTTGGCAGTTTGGAAATCCCGTGAGACATTCAGGTATCGAGATGTAGTGAGCAACTGAAGTTTAGATTGCGAGCCAAGTCTGAGTTAAAGAGAAATTTGGGAGTAGTGGGATACAGATCAGGTTAGAAATTGTGATGATACCACTATGACATGATGGTTAGAAATGATCGCTAGCTATTCCATTGGCATAAAACTGGGACTGGGATTTTATATATATAATAATATTTTAAATATATCAATATATTTTATATATAAAAACTAGGATTATATATATTAAGTATATAAAATTATATGCATGATACCCCTTCAGTAACAATATTGCAAACCATAATTCTGAAAGGAAAAAAGTAAAAGAGAGAGAAGAAAAATGTCTGCCACAAAGGTAGCAGGGGAAAGGGTGAAGGGCGGGAGGAAAACTGGAGACATTGGTAGCAAGAAATGTGCACCAGTGAAGGGATGGGTATTGGACATTGTATGATTAAAATTCAATTATAAACAACTTTGTAACTGTGATCTCACGGTGATTCAATTAAAAATTTATGTATAAAATAAAATAAAACATCAAAGGAAAAATAAACTTTTAAAAATATTTGAATTTAAAAAAAGAAATTGTGGTTATGGGTGAAACCTATCTTGAACATAACCAAAAAAAGGGAGATCATCAACACCAAGGGAAAGTGCTTCAGGTAGGAGACTCAAGGGTAGGGACGTTATATCTTATAAAGGCCTAGTGAGCATTCCTGATGTGATTATGTAGACTAGGAAAACCAAGGCCTAGAGCTTGAAAGATTGAGACTCAAATTTCCCAGAAATCATCCCGAGATGATGCCAACAGTGTGTTGACCTGGGCCAGTAACCTGCACATATTTTCTCATCTACCTTCCAAAAATGTTTTGATAAACTATATCATGTCATAATTAAAATATTTTTTCTGGGGCCAGAGAGATAGCATGAGGTAAGGTGTTTGCCTTTCATACAGAAGGATGGTGGTTTGAATTCCAGCATCCCACATGGTCCCCTCCTGTGCCTGCCTGGGGCGATTTCTGAGCATAGAGCCAGGAGTAACCCCTGAGTGCTGCCGGGTGTAACCCCCCACCCAAAATTTTTTTTTTCAACAAGTGCTCAGGGTACCATGCAGTTTCAGGGATCAAGCCTGAAGTTCTCACATGCTAAGCATATGCTCATCCTTTTTAGCCATCTCTCTGCCCCATAATTCTTATTTTAGTTTGTTTGATTTTGGGGTAGACCCAGTGATGCTTAGGACTGACTCCTGACTCTGTGTTCAGGAATCAGTCTTAGTAAGGCCAAATCTGGTAATTGCACTCAAATTGGCTACATGCAAGTAAGGTATCCTACCCACACTCCTCCGATCTCTGAATTCTTATTTCTTTTTCTTTTTCTTTTTCTTTTTTTTTTGGCCTACACCTGGTGGCGCTCAGGGGTTACCCCTGGCTATATGCTCAGAAATTGCTCCTGGCTTGGGGGACCTTATGGGACACCGGGGGATCAAACTGTGGTCCATCCTAGGTTAGCGCATGCAAGGCAGATGCCCTGACAGCTTGTGCCACCCTCCAGCTCCTGAACTCTTATTTCTAACTGTCCCTTTATCAATTGCAGAAGTTTCACAATCCAGGCAATGTCCCATAGTCAGGACACGGGTCGAAGAGATAGCATGGAGGTGACATGTTTGCCTTGCATGCAGAAGGATGGTGGTTCAAATTCCGGCATTCCATATGGTCTCCTTAGCCTTCCAGGAGCGATTTCTGAGTGTAGAGCCAGAAGGAATTCCTGAGCACTGCTGGGTGTGACCCAAAAACCCAAAATAATAATAATAATAATAATAATAATAATAATAATAATAATAATAATAATAGTCAGGACAGGGGCCCCGGAGAGATAACACAGCGGTGTTTGCCTTGCAAGTAGCTGATCCAGGACCAAAGGTGGTTGGTTCAAATCCCAGTGTCCCATATGGTCCCTCGTGCCTGCCAGGAGCTATTTCAGAGCAGACAGCCAGGAGTAACCCCTGAGCACCGCCGGGTGTGGCCCAAAAACCAAAAAAAAAAAAAAAAAAGAGAGAGAGAGAGAGAGAGAGTCAGGACAGGCCAGATATGTATTTCTCGGGAAGATCAGCAGAACTGCAGTTATGAAGAAAGGTAGAGATATAGAACATATTCTCAGGTAGAATATATATGAGAGTTGAAGAACTGGAAATTACTTCCCTTTCAAATCTCAGTGCAGGGACCTGGGGAATGGCTAAAGGACTGAATAATTATTTTGCATGACAGAGTCACTGTTCAGTCCCTGACATCACAGGATTCCTTGAGCACAACTAGGAACCATCAAGCACAGAGTTGGCAGCAGCCTCCAAACACAGCTAGGTGTGGCTCAAAAATACATTTACAAGATTTGGGGCCAGAGACATAGGTACAGAGGGAAAGTGCTTGTCTTGCATGCAGTTAACCAGGATTCAATCTTCAATCCCTGTTATCCCATCTGGTCCTCAAGAACCACTAGGAGTGATTCTTGAGCACAGAGCCAAGAGAGTAACCCCTGAGCATCACTGGGTGTGGACCTGCTGGTCCTTATCACTGCAAGGCCTAAACTGCACTGTATTCTCGAGCTTCACACCAAACTGTCACATGTTCTGACACAAATAGCAAGGAAAGGCCTCCTGACTCCTGAAGCACCATTTGGAACCCTCCCTCTCCAAAATAGATACATAGCAATTCATGGTTCTGGGGGACATGAGTGAAGCCCCACATCCTTAAGTACTATCCACAGCTATTGCTGCTGTGATCCTAGTGCCACACTAGTGTGTGACCTCCAGAGCTCTGCAATAAATACATGAGCCCCAGGAGCAAGTGCTTGAGGCCTGGCCATGGCAAAAATAATAATAATGATGATGATGATGATGTTGATAATGACAAAATAGAGGACAAGGAAAAGGACGAAATATTAGAACCTGAGTTGCCTTTAGAAAGTCCCCCTTGGGGCCAGAGAGGTGGCACTAGAAGTAAGGTGTCTGCCTTGCAAGCGCTAGCCAAGGAAGGACCGCGGTGTGATCCCCTGGAGTCCCATATGGTCCCCTTAAGCCAGGGACAATTTCTGAGCACTTAGCCAGGAGTAACCCCTGAGCATTGAACGAGTGTGGCCCGAAAAACCAAAAGAGAGAGAGAGAGAGAGAGAGAGAGAGAGAGAGAGAGAGAGAGAGAGAGAGAGAGAGAGAGAGAGAGAAAAGAAAGTCCCCCTGTATCCTGCACCACCCACTCTGAGGCATTTCAAAATTGCTCAAGGCTTCCTGACTGGTGGGACAGAAAATGGCCATCCCTATGGGAAATGCCTGAGAAGAGAGAGATTCAGAGATAGGTGTGGGTGGCTGAGGAGTCTCTGTAAACTTTTAGTTCAAGCATCTCCCCTCCTAGGGGAAAACAGGAGGTTTCCCTGAATATATATATTTATATATTTCCTGAACTATATGGAGACTCTTAGAGCCAAGAGCCTTGAGGGCCATCTGGCCTCATGCAGAATCCAATCAGATTTAGCAACATGAAGGTGAGGACTAACTGTGAAGTAATATGACTGATGATTTTAGCACAGCATTCCAAACGTATCCACTCCTACTCATTCATTCTCTCAATTCTCGTGTGCTAGTCAGTCAATGAGGTGCTAGGGTTACCAAAGAAACCATGAGCCACAGAGCAAGCTTTTGTGAGCTCAGCAAGGATACTTTTAAACTAATAACCACAATACATTGTGATGAAGTGTTAATAAAACAACAGGTGGGGCTGGAGAGAGCACAGCAGGTAGGGCGTTGTTTGCCTTGCATGAAGCTGACTCCGGTTTAATTCCCAGCATCTCATATGATCTCCTGAGCCTGCCAGGAGTGATTTCTGACCACAGAGCCAGGAGTAACCCCTGAGCACCACCAGGTATGGCCAAAAAATGAATGAAT
This sequence comes from Suncus etruscus, assembly GCF_024139225.1. NCBI lineage: Eukaryota > Metazoa > Chordata > Mammalia > Eulipotyphla > Soricidae > Suncus > Suncus etruscus. Next base: position 17,591,542 of record NC_064856.1, on the reverse strand, counting down.
AAATAAATAAATAAATACACACACATACATACATGCATACATATATACATACATTAAAAACAGGCAAAAGGGGCGGGAGAAATAGCATGGAGGTAAGGCGTTTGCCTTTGATGCAGAAGGTCATTCGTTCAAATCCCAGCATCCCATATGGTCCCCCGTGTCTGCCAGGAGCAATTTCTGAGCATGGATCCTGAGCACTGCCAGGTGTGACCCCAAAACAAAAACAAAACAAAACAACAAACAAAAAAAAACAAGCAAGAGCTGGAGAAGCACTAAAGAGAGAGTGGTGTGCATGAAAGGGTTCAAGTGAAACTTCCTAAAGCAGGCTACAAACACTTTTGATACACAGTGTGTCAAAAAAGGAAACAAATTATTCCATGCGGAGGTTGCTTGGGGTAGAGCACATACTTGGAGTGTTTTAGGTTTAATTCTCCGCATCCCCTCTGAGAGAGAGGAAAGAGCATGCCACTTGGGTGGCCAGTGTGTCACAGTGATACTTCCAGGAGAGACAAGAAAAGATCCAACTTCCTCAGAAAGTAACCCCACCACTCACATGCAACCACACGCGGGAGGCCACACACTGGTTTTATTTGTTGACTTATTTAGGTTTTGGGGCCATGCCTAGTTATACTCAGAGCTTATCCCTGGCTCTGAAGTCAGGAATCACTCTTGGCAGGTTCAGGGAACAATATGGGGTACCAGAGATGGAACCTGGTCAGCCATGTGCAAAGCATGGACCTTACCCACTGTTTTATCTCTCTGCCCCACACTGGATTTACTGTCCTGCTGTCATCATCTGGAACTTCTGTTTTCTTTGTTGAGGAGTTGGGTTCATACCTGCTGGTTCTCAAAGGCTACTCTGGCTCATTGCTAGGGAGTCATTCCTGGGGTTCTGGGGAGATCATACAGTTCCAGGACAGAATTCTGCCCTCTGGAATGCAATGTCTACACACTAGCCCTTTGCGCTATCTCCCTGGCCCAAGTTCTGAAAACTTTTTTTACACTAGAGCTCTTGCATTTTCATTTTGCTTTAGGAAATTAGGAAGCAGATCTGTGAGGCGGCAAGAAGAAAACAGGAGGATCCTTTGCGAAGTTTCTATGTTTCACCAAATCATTGTTGCCAGCCCATAATCATCATACACTCCACTCATTTCTAAATGTGGTTTCTAGCCTTTTATCAAGTTATTGCCACATAGTATAATTCTGCTCATCATGCCACTAAAGAGGTAAACAGCAGCAATGTGTTCACTAGTGACATATGGATGTGCATTTGTCTTTTCTCTCACTCCATGCCATGAGCGAGAATCCACAGCAGACACACATCGCTTGTATAGTGCTGAAAGCTGATGCACGTGGTTTGCTACAGAGCTGTGGTGCAAACGATATTCCACTGAGCCCAGTGAAGAGTTGTAGGTGCAATGGGAGCTGAGCAGGTGAATTTGCAGTGAATAAGTCACATGATACAGGAAGGCCAGCATCTTCAAACGTTGATTTGTTGGCCAGCAATAGGCTGAAACCATTGGCTCTGCTCTTTTAAATAGCTTCTGAGGTCACAGCTCCTTCACAGAATTAAAACAAGTGGTAGTCATTCCCAGACTAATGTCTAACACATAGCCATTAGATGTATGTACTAAAAAATATTTTTTAAGGGGCTGGAGCAGTGGCACAAGCAGTATGGCATTTGCCTTGCATGCACTAACCTAGGAAAAACCACAGTTTGATCCCCAGGCATCCTATATGGTCCCTAAGGCCAGGAGCGATTTCTGAGCACATAGCCAGATGCAACCCCTGAGCATCACCGAGTGTAGCCCCAAAAAAACCTTTTTTAAAATATGTATTTATTTTCCTATTTTGGATTACAGTGCTATTATTAATAATTTCTCATGACATAATTTCTACACCACATCCATCACCAGTTAAACCCATTTCCCTTCCCTCTCTCCCACATGCCCTCCCTCTCAGTCAGCTCCTACAACTCAATTGTATGGGCAGTTTCCCCTTTGGAACTTTGTCGCTGCCTCCTGTATATCCTTTTGGGGTGGGTGAGCCATACCCACTGATACTCGGGTTACTTCTGGATCTACAGTCAGGAATTACTCCTGGAGTTACAGGGGACCATAAGGGATGCCTGGGATTGAATGGAATGCCTGCATCAGTCATGTGCTTGGCAAATGCCCTACTCCCTGTACTATTGCTCTGGCCTGCACTGTGTATCTTTAAATCCCACTATGAGAGAGCTCATTCCATCTGTCCCTTTCATTCTTTTTGTTTGTTTGTTTTGTTTTGTTTTTTGGGTCACACCCAGCGGCGCTCAGGGGTTACTCCTGGCTGTCTGCTCAGAAATAGCTCCTGGCAGGCACGGGGGACCATATGGGACACCGGGATTTGAACCAACCACCTTTGGTCCTGGATCGGCTGCTTGCAAGGCAAACACCGCTGTGCTATCTCTCTGGGCCCTGTCCCTTTCATTCTGACTGACTAACCCCAAACCAAAACCATTAATTCAAAAGGACATATGCATATCTATGTTCATTGCTGCACTTAATATAATAACCAAGATAAGGAAACAACTCAAATGTCCAATTACAGATGAGTGGATCAAGAAGTTGTGGTAAGGGCACTTGCCTTGCAAGTTTTAATCCTCAAAAACCCATATGGTCCCCAAGCACCAACAGAAGTAATTTCTGAGCACATAGCCAGGAATAAACCCTGAGCATCACCATGTGTGGCCCAAAACATAGAACAAACAAACAAAAAACTCTGAAAAAGAAAAACAAGTGTGGTGTGTACACACATAGTGGAATACTATGCAGCTCTAAGAAAGAAAAAATCATACAATTGTCCACACATGGCTAAAGGACATATTTTAAAAACCACTTGCACTAGAGAGATAGTACAAGGAGTAGGATGTGTGTCTAGCACACAGCTGAATCACATTTGATCTCATATGATCATCCAAATACCACCAGGAGTAATTCCTGAATGCAGAGCCAGGAGTAACTCTTCAGCATTGTCATATGTGACCCAAAAACAAAACCCAAAAAATAAAAATAAAGGCCATTTGTACCATTTCTGCAAAAAAAAACTCGGTGAGCAGTGATCACCAATAGATGCCTCTGAAAATAGTGAGTGCTCCTCCTTAAAACTATTTGGGCCGGAGAGGTAGCATGGAGGTAAGGCGTTTGCCTCACAGGCAGAAGGACGGTGGTTCAAATCCCAGCATCCCATATGGTCCCCCGAGCCTGCCAGGAGCAATTTCTGAGCATAGAGCCAGGAGTAACCCCTGAGCGCTGCTGGGTGTGACCCCCCCCCAAAAAAAAACTATTATACTTGTGGGTAATTAAGAGTTGGCACCAAAAATAAATAAATAAAAAAGAGAGAGAGAGAGCCAAGACCTTATACTACAATGGAAAGTCTCTGAATGCTCCCAAAAGATGAAAATTCTGAAAGCACCTGATGGGTATGAAGATGTTGATGAGCCATGGTGAGGACAAAGTAAACATCTTACAAGCTTGGCACCAATGATGGCACTTCAGAGGGCAGGGACAGTGGCGCAGGGTCTTCAAACACAGCAGGTTACAGTTTTTAAGTTCACCCTTTGCATGTATTCTAGAGTATTATTTCAATTCTAATGGACAAATCAATAACAACTAACATGTTAGCTTGATATTTTTCCCAAACTGAAAAAAACATTGACTAAACTGTCACAAAGAAATTGTGTACTTTGGGGCCAAAGAGATAGCATGGAGGTAAGGCGTTTGCTTTGCCTACAGAAGGATGGCAGTTCGAATCCAAGCATCCCATATGGTCTCCCAAGCCTGCCAGGAGAGATTTCTGAGCGCTGCTGGGTGTGACCCAAAAACCAAAAAAGAAGAAAAAGAAAGAAAGAGAAAGGAAAGAAAGAAAGAAAGAAAGAAAGAAAGAAAGAAAGAAAGAAAGAAAGAAAGAAAGAAAGAAAGAAAGAAAGAAAGAAAGAAAGAAAGAAAGAAAGAAAGAAAGAAAGAAAGAAAGAAAGAAAGAAAGAAAGAAAAGAAAGAAAGAAAAGAAAGAAAGAAAGAGAAAAGAAAGAAAGAAAGATAGAAAGAAAGAAAGAAAGAAAGCAGAAAGAAAGAAAGAACGAGAGAGAAAGAAAGAAAGAAAGATAGAAAGAAAGAAGAGAAAAGAAAGAAAGAAAGAAAGAAGAAGAAGAAGAAAAGAAAGAAAGAAAGAAAGAGAAAGAAAGAAAGAAAGAAAGAAAGAGAAAGAAAGAAAGAAAGAAAGAAAGAAAGAGAAAGAAAGCAAGAAAAGCAAGAAAAGCAAGAAAGAAAGAAAGAAAGAAAGAAAGAAAGAAAGAAAGAAAGAAAGAAAGAAAGAAAGAAAGAAAGAAAGAAAGAAAGCAAGAAAAGAAAGAAAGAAAGAAAGAAAGAAAGAAAGAAAGAAAGAAAGAAAGAAAGAAAGAAAGAAAGAAAGAAAGAAAGAAAGAAAGAAAGAAAGAAAGAAAGAAAGAAAGAAAGAAAGAAAGAAAGAAAGAAAGAAAGAAAGAAAGAAAGAAAGAAAGAAAAAGAAAAGAAAAGAAATTGTGTATTTTAGGAGCCAAGGCAAGTAGGGTTCAATCCCCAGCACTTCATAGGGTCCCCTGAGCTCTGTTAGGAGTGACCTGTAAGCATAGAGCCAGGAATAAGCCCTGAGTACCACTTGGTTTTAAAAAAAAATGATAAACTTTAATTTGAAAGATTTGAAAATGTTAACATATATTCGCAAGTATTTCAGTCATCCTCATCTCACACCAAAGAGAGTCTAGTAACAACTGTAAAAGTTTTAAGGCTTCACATAATGGTCACGTCCACATTTTTGCACCAAAGAAAACTGGCAGAAAATCTGCAAAATTATTGCATAAAATGCGATACTTCTATAATCCAAGGAGATAAGGAGGGGATTAAATTAAGGCCTTATCATAACAGAAACAGAGATCTGCACTGATCTTTTTTAATACCTACCTAATTAACATTCTTCTGTTTAAATTTAGCAGTTTTCCCAGTTGAAAAAGTTAAGTTGAATTTTGACATTTTTTGTTATTACAAAGAATGCTGCCACGAATGATTTTATACTTTTGCCTTTGTACAGTTAACAAGATCATCTATCTAGAATAGTGCCAAAAATAACCCCTGAAAACAGCCACGTGTGGGCCCCCATTAAAAAATTAATCAGGGCAATGGTTAGGAATTTAGAAGCATCATTAAGGCTAATGTGAATCTGTCTAAACACCTCCTGAAGGATTCTTCCTCAAGCTAAGCCAGGGTGGCCAGTCAGACTTGGATGGGTTTTGGCTCTTTTTCTCTAAAACTAGACTTTACAAGGAATGTATCAATGGCCTAGAGAAGGTTGAGGAGCCTAAATTTTATCAAGCAAGCAAAGTCTTTTATTTTTCCAAAATGGAAAACATTCTACTATCTGCAATGAAAAATCAATGTAATCCAGAAAAAAAGAAAAAAGTTCCACTAGTGTATATAGAACACAGCATCTTTCGGTTGTTGCTTTGTTTTGTTTGGGTTGCATAGGGTGGTGCTCAGGGCTGACTCCTGTCTTTGCACTCAGGGATAACTCCTGACAAGCTCTGGGCCGTATGAGGTTCCAGGAGTTGAATCCAGGTCTGTGGGGTGCAAAGCAAACTTTCTACCTTGCAGCTTTGGCTGCAAGAGCACACACAAAATTTATGTTCGGTTTTCCACTTCGGCTTCATTGCCTCAGAAGCCATTTCTCTTTTAAATATGGCTATTGTGATTAAAGCAATGAACACAGGGATGAACAAAAAGTAACAAAGAAATGCAAGTTCCTTCTGGAATCACTTCTCCACACTAAGTCTGAGTTCATATTCTTAATGTTCTTTCATGTGAGTCCCTTATCAACCTCTCCATTTATCTTCTTTCTCAAGAACATCACATGAAAAAGTCTCCCCTCTTGGAAGCATCAATTTCCCCCCTCTTCTAGAATATTCGCATTTAGCTAAGGAGAACTATTTCTCCTATCTTGATAACAAATGAAAATAAATCTGATTCACTTTCTCCTCCAGCTGCCACACTGTCACCTCTTTGTAGCAAAACTTCATAGAAAAGGCAGATATTCTCAGGATTTCCACTCTTCCTCTTCTCTCTTGAACCTATTCCAACTCAATTTTTGTTCCCTAAGCTCCAAGATGACTCTTCTCAAATTCACCACGAATCTCCACCTTGACTAATCCAATGGCCATTTCTTAATCTTCTGGTTATTGATCTGAAAGCAGCATTTAACACAGTAAATCACTCTCTCTTCCTTAAGAGACTTTCTTCATGTGAAATTCATGATTCTTTCTCTCCTAGTCTTCTTGCTCTTTCTCAGTATCATTTGCTGATTCCTCTCCATTTTCCCAACCTCCAAACACTGGTGTATTCAAAAAGCAGATGGCACCTGTTTATGAGCCCTATTTCCATTTTCCCTATCTCATATAAACTATCCCAGAGGATACAAAAAAGTACAGCAATTCAATGTTTAACCAAGGTTAGAGTATGTATTGCAAAACTAGTCAGGCAAAAGAAATTATAGACACATGTTGTGCATTAACATAGATGCTAGCATCTTAACTAAAATATTAGTAAGTGGAAAATAAAATAAACATTGGAGATATTTCAAAATTGAGTCATCAAAACACTTTCACATACCATAATTTTGTGAATAATTTTTTCTAAACTATTGCCTTTTAAATATTATCTTTAGAGGTTGGAAAAATAGTAAGAGGAATTAAGTTTCTGGCCTTGTGTGATGCCAATTCTGATTTGATCCCCAACACTGCATGGTCCTCCAAGTATCCTCAGGAGTGACCCCCAAGCACATAGCTGAGATCAGCCCCAGAGCACTGCTAGATTTTGTCCAACTTCTTATACATACAAATTACAAATAAATATTGTCAAGGCCAGAGAGAGTTCAGAGGATAAGTTTCTTGCCAGGCTCACAACAAACGTGGGTACAATCCTGGCTTCCCAGATGGTTTCCCAAGTAGTGAGTGATTCCTGAATGCAGAGCCGGGAGTAAGCTCTGAGCACTCATGAATATGGCCTAAGACCAAAAATACATAGGTAAATAAATGTCTAGAGAGATAGCTCAAAAGATTGAGTGTGGGGCCCGGAGAGATAGCACAGCGCGTTTGCCTTGCAAGCAGCCGATCCAGGACCAAAGGTGGTTGGTTCGAATCCCGGTGTCCCATATGGTCCCCTGTGCCTGCCAGGAGCTATTTCTGAGCAGACAGCCAGGAGTAACTTGAGCATCGCCGGGTGTGGCCCAAAAACCAAAAAAAAAAAAAGATTGAGTGTATGTTTTGCATTCAGGAGACCTGGGTTCAATTTAAGACATTTCTTTTTTCTTTTTCTTTTTTTTTTTTTTTGGTCTTTGGGTCACACCCTGCGGTGCTCAGGGGTTACTCCTGGCTGTTTGCTCAGAAATAGCTCCTGGCAGGCACGGGGGACCATATGGGACACCGGGATTCGAACCAACCACCTTTGGTCCTGGATCGACTGCTTGCAAGGCAAACGCGCTGTGCTATCTCTCCGGGCCCCAAATTAAGACATTTCATGTTCTCCTGAGCACCAAGAACAACCCCAAGCATGGATTCAGGAGTAGTTACTAAGCACCACTTGCTAACCCCAAGGCAAATAATAAAAACAAAAAAAGATAGGAAAGAAAAGGGGCTGCTGAGGTGGTGCTAGAGGTAAGGTGTCTGCCTTGCAAGCATTAGACAAGAAGGTCCCCGGTTCGATCCACCGGCGTCCCATATGGTCCCCCCAAGCCAGGGGCAATTTCTGAGCGCTTAGCCAGGAGTAACCCCTGAGCATCAAACAGGTGTGGCCCCAAAAACAGGAAGGAAGGAAGGAAGGAAGGAAGGAAGGAAGGAAGGAAGGAAGGGAAGGAAGGAAGGAAGGAAGGAAGGAAGTGAAGGAAGGAAGGGAAGGAGGGGAGGGAGGGAGGGAGGGAGGGAGGAAGAAAAAGAAAGAAAGAAAGAAAGAAAGAAAGAAAGAAAGAAAGAAAGAAAGAAAGAAAGAAAGAAAGAAAGAAAGAAAGAAAGAAAGAAAGAAAGAAAGAAAGAAAGAAAGAAAGAAAGAAGAAAGAAAGAGAAGAAAGAAAGAAAGAAAGAAAGAGAGAGAAAGATAAAGAAAGAAAGAAAGAAAGAAGAAAGAAAGAAGAAAGAAAGAAAGAAAGAAAGAAAGAAAGAAAGAAAGAAAGAAAGAAAGAAAGAAAGAAAGAAAGAAAGAAAGAAAGAAAGAAAGAAAGAAAGAAAGAAAGAAGAAAGAAAGAGAGAAAGAGAGAAAGAGAGAAAGAGAGAAAGAAAGAAAGAAAGAAAGAAAGAAAGAAAGAAAGAAAGAAAGAAAGAAAGAAAGAAAGAAAGAAAGAAAGAAAGAAAGAAAGAAAGAAAGAAAGAAAGAAAGAAAGAAGAAAGAAAAGAATTATTGAGACAATTATGAATTACAAATTCTTTTTTACCTCCCTCTACCAGAGTTCTAGTATGTATCCCATACCTCCACACTTAGCCACCTAGCCTACCAGAGTGATAGATTCATTTTGTGTTTAGCTTGTTATGTTTGGGTCTCTTGATTCTATTCTCATTGACTTTGGCTTGGGTATTTAGTTCTGACCATTTATTTTTTTTCCGCCCAATGCACCTGAGACCACTAGACCTCTGGGCCCCATCCACTTTTTTTCCATTACTCAGTTTATAGAAAGACATAGAAATATAAGGTAAAGAAAAGTGATTCAAGGTCCCATGGTTCTATGAAAAAGGAAGGAGCCCCTATGTAGAAGATATAAATAAAATAAAATTTTAAAAAGGAGATAGTGGGTGTGGCTTGTTTTTTGTTTGTTTGTTTGTTTGGTATAAGTGCAGTAAACATTGGGGAAATTAGAAAGGAAATACCCTTGGCCTACAAAAACAGGGTGCCTCTACCCATGAATCATATTGTCATAAGACTGACTACAGGCTCCAGGCATACTGATTGTCCAACCCCAAGATCTTTCTTCCTGGTCCCAGGAAAAGTTCTACTCAGTTGTGGTTGTCACAGTCAGGCTTTTATAATTAGAGATTTTAATTTTGCATAGATCCTATGTTGAAGCTGGAGTGTCACAAAACATCTTCTGATTTCATCTCAACATTGGGTGGTGAGGCAGGGAAGCCTGCCCTCAGAGCAAGTTGTGGCTGTTTCCTCATCATCAGGGTGTCATATGAACCTACTCTGGAGCAAGCTGGTGCCAGAGCAGCGTTCTGGCACCATCCAGTACAGTGGATAGAGCACTTGCCTTTCACACATATTCAATCCCTGGCATCCCATATGAGCAAAGCCAGGAGTGATTGCTAAATTCAGAGTTGCTCCCAAAAAACTAACTAAATAAAGATATGCTCAGACCTATGTCCACTACAGTACTATTTACAATAGCTAAGGTTTGGGCCCGGAGAGATAGCACAGCGGCATTTGCCTTGCAAACGGCTGATCCAGGACCAAAGGTGGTTGGTTCGAATCCCGGTGTCCCATATGGTCCCCCGTGCCTGCCAGGAGCTATTTCTGAGCAGACAGCCAGGAGTAACCCCTGAGCAATGCCGGGTGTGACCCAAAAACCAAAAAAAAAAAAAAAAAAAAAAAAACCAATAGCTAAGGTTTAAAAACAAAGATAGATGGTTACAGAAAATTGTGTTATATAATATATATATGTATGTATGTATGTATGTATATATATATATATACACACACACACACACACACACGATGGAAATACTGTTTAGCTATTAGATAAAACCTTGCCTTTATCTACAAGTCAGATATAAATAGAGGGTGCTATGAAATAGCCATAAAGAGAAATACACATACAGGGTGAATCTTACCATATGTGATATATAATCACAGAGAGAGAATAGACCAGGAGTGGAGAACATCTAGCCCACAGGTCCTATGTGGCATGCAAAATCTTGTGTCTGGCCTGGTTCATGATAGGATGTACTGATCCTAGGATAGACACAGACACTTTCACCGGATGCCAGCAGCCCATCTGCCTGTATTGTATGGGTTGTAAATAATGTTCTAAATGCTCAAATGATCCTTGCTAGATAAAAGATTCCACACCCCTAGAATAGAGCATAACTCATGAAAATAACCCCTTAGACTCTGACCTCGGAATTTCAATAGCCAGGGTAGGAGTGAGCACATGTCCAAAAGGGTCCAATGGAATGTACTGGAGGAACATTGAGTGTGGTGTAGTAACACCTAAAGCATAAACACTTAAAAGCCAATGTTGCCTCAATAAAACTCAATTTATATAAAGTATTCAAGATACCAAACAGCTTTTATGTAGACTATATCTCTTGATAATTACCACACTAGAAAACAAAGCTGAGAAATTTTTAAATATAATTTTGGGGTGGGAAGACCACACCCAACTGTGCTCAGGGCTTATTCTTGGATCTACACTCAGCGATCACCCCTGACAGGGTTTGGAGGACCATACATGGTACAAACCCAGGTCAGCCACATGCAAGGCAAGAGCCCTACTCACTATACTATTGCTCTGTCTCTTAAAAATATTTTTTAGGGGCCGGAGAGATAGCATGGAGGTAAGGCGTTTGCCTTTCATGCAGGAGGTCATCGGTTCGAATCCCGGCACCCCATATGGTCCCCTGTGCCTGCCAGGAGCAATTTCTGAGCCTGGAGCCAGAAATAACCCCTGAGAACTGCCGGGTGTGACCCAAAAACCACCAAAAAAAATTTTTTTAATCTGGCATATGACATTTAAAATAATGGGGGCCAAAGTGGTGGCGCAAGCTGTAAGGCATCTGCCTTGCGAGCACTAGCCTAGGAGGGATCCCCCGGCATCCCATATGGTCCCCCAAGCCAGGAACGATTTCTGAGCACATAGCCAGTAGTAACCCCTGAGCATCACCGGTGTGGCCCAAAAACAAAACAAATATAAAAAATAAAAAATAATGATCTACCTGTTAAACAACATTGCCATAAAAATAATGACATTTTACAAAATGAAAATATACAGTGTATATATATAAGAGTGTCTTTGTTTTGCAATTTTGAAAACTATTTAACATGTGGCTCAATAGAAGAGTGCCATGTTCTCGTTTCTACCTCTGCAGCCCTGGTGTTGAGACATTTGATGAAACCTCTGGAAAACCACACTGTATACTACTGAGGGATGAAAGCAACAAGAAATATGTTATAACAATTCCTAGTAATAATATTACTAGGAGAACAGTTTTGATCTTACAGACCTCCTGAAAATGTTGGGACCACATTTTAAGAACAGCTTACTAGACATAAAATCCAACCATTCATCTATGTACCTCTACTTCTGCATATGTTTCTCAACTTTGTTTGCAGAACAAATTCCTGGCCATGTGGCCAACTCTAGACTATTAGTTATTCCCTCCTCTCTACTCCCAGGATATTTTTCTTTTCCCTCTGAGGGCAGAGGGCACTTATGTCATCTTTTTGGGGGGTGGAGGAGCCACACCTGTTTGATGCTTAAGGGCTTACTCCTGGCTATGCACTCAGAAATTGCCTCTGGCTTGGGGGGACCATATGGGATGCTGGGGATAGAACCGCGGTCCATTCTAGGCTAACGCTTGCAAGGCAGATGACTTACCTCTAGCGCCACCTCTTTGGCCCCACTTATGTCATCTTGCTACATATGCAGTTCTCTTACTCTCCAGTTGACTAGCCTCAGAATGGTAGCAGTTTGCTACGGAGGCAGTGCAGGCAAGTGGGAGGAAACTTTGGGTCATGGATGGAGAGATGCTAATACTAGTGATGGGTTTGTAGTTGGAACATTGACTGCCTGAAACTGTTATCAATAGCTTTGTAAATCATGGTGCTTAAATTGAAAAAGGAAAAAGGCAGAAACAATAACTTTATCTTCAAGATATTCTATCAGTCAGCACCCAGAACACACTTAATATTTATCAAGTGAGGAAGTAAAAGTGAGGTTGAAGTAGGTTCTAATTTTTCCACAGTAAAGAACTTAGGCACTGATGCAATTTTTTTTGGTTTATTTTGTTAGTTTGTTTGTTTGTTTGTTTGTTTAGATTTTGGTATCATGCCCTGTGGTGCTCAAAGACTTCCTTCCCCTGGCTTTGTGGCAGGGCATTGCTTCTGCTGGGGGTGGGGGTGGGATATCATATGCAGTGCTACAACTGACGCCCCCAAGGTTCCCAAATGTAAAGCACGTGCTTGGTCCACTGAACTCTCTGCCATGCATTGGTACAATTCTTCTTAATAAGATTGTTGGTATTGAAGTTTCTCCTGACATCTGCACAGTTAACTAACTAAATAGCTCAGAATAAATGGCAATTCCCAGTCATTTATACAGTCTTCCTCATGAAGTGGACAAGGCAGGAGCCAATCATTTTAGATTTTAAATAAGGAAGTTAAAGTTCAAAGAAGTGAAAGCCTTGCCCAGAAGTACACAACAAATCAGTGACAATCAACACTCAAGCCTGAGTATGTCTCTATAGTTCTGTTGGCTACAATTCAGCAAGATCCTGTTCTGAGACTAATTTTTCGTGAACTTCACCATGTTTTCTCCTCTTCTAGCTAGGGAATTGCCTTAGGAATCTAATTTATAAAACAACTGATTAGTCCACAAGCCAGAGTAATAGTACAGCAGGTAGGTACTTGCCTTGCACATGGCCAACCTGGGTTTGATCTTGGGCATCCCTTATAGTCACCTGAACACCACCAGGAATGATTGTTGAGTGCAGAGCCAGGAGTAACTCCAGGGCACTGCCAGCTGTAGGACAAAACAAAATTCCTGAATATGCTTTCTTCTGGGATTGATTCCTGGGCACAAAACTCCAAGGAAGCCCTAAGCACCACTGAGCACCACTGAGTCTCTCTCTCTCTCTCTCTCTCTCTCTCTCTCTCTCTCTCTCTCTCTCTCTCTCTCTCTCTCTCCCTCCCTCTCTCTCTCTCTCCCTCCCTTCCTCCTTCCCTCTCTCTCTCTCTCTCTCACACACACACACACACACACAACACACATGCACGCGCGTGCACACACACAATTTATTCTATTCTCTTTTCTGAATTCAGCCCTACTCTTATTTTAGAGAATTTTGTAGTCGCTTCAATCTTATCAAGCCTACACAGAACTTGTCACCTCCCCTTCCTTCTATAGCAACACCATTTCTACAGACACTGCTCTTTCTAGCCCTGCTGTTACCCCAAAAGCATTCCCTCTTTATTTGTTTTTGTTTTTGTTTGTTTTGGGGCCACACCCAGTGATTCTCAGGGGTTACTCCTGGCTATCTGCTCAGAAATCACTCCTGGTTTAGGGGACCATATGGGACGCCAGGTAATTGAACCGCTGTCCATCCTAGGCTAGAATGGGCAAGGCAGATGCCTTACCGCTAGAGCCACCACTCCAGCCCACATTCCCTCATTTTTGTTGTTTTGGGGTCACACCAGGTGGTACTCCAGTTCTATTACTAGATCTGAATATAAAAGTGACCCCTGGCAGTGCTCTGGAGACCAGGTAACAGGTATTCACACCACTGTCAGTGGGATCCAAGGCAAGTACCTTAGGCTTTGTACTACCTCTCTGGTCCTTCTGTATGTTTAATTTATTTCTTTTTTTTTTTCAGATAATTTTTTTAATTTTTATTTAAACAACTTTATTACATACATGATTGTGTTTGGGTTTCAGTCATGTAAAGAACACCACCCATCACCAGTGCAGCATTCCCATCACCAATGTCCCAAATCTCCCTCCTCCCCACCCAACCCCCGCCTGTACTCTAGACAGGCTTTCTATTTCCCTCATACATTCTCATTATTAAGATAGTTAGAAACTTAGTTATTTCTCTAACTAAACTCATCACTGTTTGTGGTGAGCTTCATGAGGTGAGCTGCAACTTCCAGCTCTTTTCTCTTTTGTGTCTGAAAGTTATTATTGCAAGAATGTCTTTCATTTTTCTTAAAACCCATAGATGAGTGAGACCATTCTGTGTCTTTCTCTCTCTCTCTCTGACTTATTTCACTCAGCATAATAGACTCCATGTACATCCATGTATAGGAAAATTTCATGACTTCATCTCTCCTGACAGCTGCATAATATTCCATTGTGTATATGTACCACAGTTTCTTTAGCCATTCATCTGTTGAAGGGTATCTTGGCTGTTTCCAGAGTCTGGCTATGGTAAATAGTGCTGCAATGAATATAGGTGTAAGGAAGGGATTTTTGTATTGTATTTTTGTGTTCCTAGGGTATATTCCTAGGAGTGGTATAGCTGGGTCGTATGGGAGCTCGATTTCCAGTTTTTGGAGGAATCTCCACATTGCCTTCCATAAAGGTTGAACTAGATGGCATTCCCACCAGCAGTGGATAAGAGTTCCTTTCTCTCCACATCCCCGCCAACACTGCTTGTTCTCATTCTTTGTGATGTGTGCCAATCTCTGGGGTGTGAGGTGGCACCTCATAGTTGTTTTGATTTGCATCTCCCTGATGATTAGTGATGTGGAGCATTTCATTTTTGGCCATTTGTATTTCTTCTTTGTCAAAGTGTCTGTCCATTTCTTCTCCCCATTTTTTGATGGGATTAGATGTTTTTTTCTTGTAAATTTCTGTCAGTGCCTTGTATATTTTGGGTGAATAGTTTCTCCCACTCAGTGGGGGGTTCTTGTATCCTGGGCGCTATTTCTTTTGAGGTGCAGAAGCTTCTCAGTTTAATATATTCCCATCTGTTAATCTCTGCTTTCACTTGCTTGGAGAGTGCAGTTTCCTCTTTGAAGATGCCTTTAGTCTCAATGTCCTGGAGTGTTTTACCTACGTGTTGTTCTATATATCTTATGGTTTCAGGTCTGATATCGAGGTCTTTTATCCTTTGTACATGATGTTAGCTGGGGGTCTAAGTTCAATTTTTTGCAAGAGGCTAGCCAGTTGTGCCAACACCACTTGTTGAAGAGGCTTTCTTTGCTCCATTTAGGATTTCTTGCTCCTTTATCAAAAACTAGGTGATTGTATGTCTGGGGAACAGTCTCTGAGTATTCAAGCCTATTCCACTGATCTGAGGGCCTGTCTTTATTCCAATACCATGCTGTTTTGATAATTACTGCTTTGTAGTACAGTTTAAAGTTGGGGAAAGTAATTCCTCCCATATTCTTTTTCCCAATGATTACTTGTTGGAGACTGTTTGGCATAACTAAAAGCCCTTTATACTAAAATCAAAATGGAGTCTCTGAAAGTCTGAGCAAAAGTGCCTACGTGACAAATAGCAGGAGCTGCCGGCCTGAGCAGCTTGCAAGATGTGGCCTTTGCCCTTGGACCTAAAGAAACAAACAGCATGATCCCAATGAATGGGCCAAGTAGCGTGGGCAGCAGAGTAGATATCCAGGGGGAAGCTGAAAACCAATTTTTATACCAATTTTCCTCCCTGTCTAAGGTTTTCTTAGTTTCAGCTAGACTTTTTTCAACCTTTTTGATGCTATCCCTAACAAGGCCTAATTTGTCCTTAAAGAAGCAACATTCTTCCTTTAAGGCAGCACATATCCCCCCATCTTTTAACAAAGCAAGATCAAAGCCACGACGGTTTTGTAGTACCATTTCAGCTAAGGAACCAACAGTTTCTTGTAAATAGTCCAGATCTCGCTTAAGCTCCTCTATATCTTTAACAACAGTGGTGGTTAGGAAGCCTATAGATTCCTCAGTGCGTATGAGGGAATAAATGCCCGTACCTGCACCAGCGGTGCCAAGGCCGACAAGGACAGCCAGGGTGATGGCTGTAACAGGCTCACGTTTGGTGCGAGAAAGACCGGGGGAGGTACCAGAGTAGGGCAGTAAATCTAGTTCGGGTTGAACAGTGAGTTTGTGGCCCCCCAGGGACCTCGATCCCGACCCGCAGGAGAGGCTGGAGACCACAACAGTTATTCCCGAGTCACGAAGAGGATTCCGGCCTGAAAGAAAAGAGGGACTGGGAAGACAAAGAGACTCAAGGCGAAAAGTTCCGATCAAGAGTCCATTTATTCTGGGAGGGGGCTAGCCTTTTATAGTCAGGCCAAAGAGAAAGGGGCAAGGCTTTCTTGGAATAATTGTAACTTTCCCCAGGCACATCTTGTTTTTTCAAAATTAACAAGGCTGTACATCACGAAGCTGGCATTCATCAATCATGAGGCCCAAGTTGTTAGAGAAACAAAGTATAAGATCTAATCTCTGCCCAGGCCCACCAGCCTCTATCTTTATGGGAACATCTTGGTGCCTGTGGTTGACTCCCCTAGCTCTGAGGTATGCAGTGACTCCCCTTTTCTTTAGGTCCAAGGGCAAAGGCCACATCTTGCAAGCTGCTCAGGCTGGCAGCTCCTGCTATTTGTCACGTAGGCACTTTTGCTCAGACTTTCAGAGACTCCATTTTGATTTTAGTATAAAGGGCTTTTAGTTATGCCAAACAGTCTCCAACAATTACTTTAGCTATTCTAGGGTGTTTATTGTTCCAAATGAATTTCAAAAGTGCCTGATCCACTTCTTTGAAGAATGGCATGGGTATCTTTAGAGGGATCGTATTAAATCTGTACAATGCTTTGGGGAGTATTGCCATCTTAATTATGTTAATCCTGCCAATCCATGAGCACAATATGTGCTTCCATTTCTGCGTGTCCTCTCTTATTTCTTGGAGCAGAGTTTTATAGTTTTCTTTGTATAGGTCCTTCACATTTTTAGTCAAGTTGATTTCAAGATATTTGAGTTTGTGTGGCACTATTGTGAATGGGGTTATTTTTTTAATGTCCATTTCTTCCTTATTACTATTGGTGTATAGAAAGGCCATTGATTTTTATGTGTTAATTTTGTAGCCTGCCACCTTGCTATATGAGTCTATTGTTTCTAGAAGTTTTTTTTGTAGAGACTTTAGGGTTTTCTAGGTAGAGTATCATGTCATCTGCAAAAAGCAAGAGCTTGACTTCTTCCTTTCCTATCTGGATTTCCTTGATATCTTTTTCTTGCCTAATCGCTATAGCAAGTACTTCCAGTGCTATGTTGAATAGGAGTGGTGAGAGAGGACAGCCTTGTCTTGTGCCAGAATTTAGAGGAAAGGATTTCAGTTTTTCTTCATTGAGGACAATATTTGCCTCTGCTTGTGGTAGATGGCCTTAACTATATTGAGAAAGGTTCTTTCCATTCCCATCTCGCTGAGAGTTTTGATCAAGAATGGGTGTTGGACCTTATCAAATGCTTTCTCTGCATCTATTGATATGATGATGTGATTTCTATTTTTCTTGTTGTTGATGTTGTGTATTATGTTGATAGATTTATGGATGTTAAACCATCCTTGCATTCCTGGGATGAAACCTACTTGATCATAGTGGATGATCTTCTTAATGAGGCATTAAATCCTATTTGCCAGGATTTTGTTGAGGATCTTTGCATCTGTATTCATCAGCGATATTGGTCTGTAATTTTCTTTTTTGGTAGCATCTCTGTCTGGTTTAGGTATTAAGGTGATAGGTATCAAGGTGATGTTGGCTTCATAAAAACTATTTGGAAGTGTTCCTGTTTTTTCGATTTCATGAAAGAGTCTTGCCAGGATTGGTAGTTCCTCTTGAAAGGTTTGAAAGAATTCATTAGTAAATCCATCTAGGCCTGGACTTTTGTTTTGGGGCAGACATTTGATTACTGTCTTAATTTCCTCAATAGTGATGGGTGTGTTTAGATATGCTACATCCTCTTCATTCAACCATGGAAGATTATAAGAGTCCAAAAATTTATCCATTTCTTCCAGGTTTTCATTTTTAGTGGCATAGAATTTCTCAAAGTAGTTTCTTTTTTTTTTTTTTTTTTTAGTTTTTGGGCCAAACCCGGAGATGCTCAGGGGTTACTCCTGGCTGTCTGCTCAGAAATAGCTCCTGGCAGGCACGGGGGACCATATGGGACACCGGGATTCGAACCAACCACCTTTGGTCCTGGATCAGCTGCTTGCAAGGCAAACGCCGCTGTGCTATCTCTCCGGGCCCTCAAAGTAGTTTCTAATTACCCTTTGGATCTCTACCATATCAGTAGTGATCTCTCCTTTTTCATTCCTAATACAAGATATCAAGTTTCTCTCTCTCTTTCTTAGTTAATTTTGCCAGTGGTCTATCAATCTTGTTTATTTTTTCAAAGAACCAACTTCTACTTTTGTTGATCTTTTGGATTGTTTTTCGGATTTCCACTTCATTAATTTCTGCTCTCAGCTTTGTTATTTCCTTTTGTCTCCCTATTTTTGGGTCCTTTTGTTGAGTACTTTCTAATTCTATGAGCTGTGTCATTAAGCTATTCAGGCATGCCCCTTCTTCTTTCCTGATGTGTGCTTGCAAAGCTATAAATTTTCCTCTCAGTACTGCTTTTGCTGTTTCCCATAGGTTCTGATAGTTTGTGTCTCCATTGTCATTTGTTTCTAGGAAGGTTTGAATTTCCTCTTTGATTTCATCTCGGACCCACTGGTTATTCAGTATTAGGCTGTTTAACTTCCAAGTATTAAAGTTTTTCTTCTGTGTCCCTTTGTGGTTCACATATAATTTCAGGGCCTTGTGGTCAGTGAAGGTAGCCTGCAAAATTTCTATCCTCTTGATATTATGGAGGTATGTTTTATGTGCTAGCATGTAGTCTATCCTGGAGATTGTCCCATGTACATTAGAGAAGAATGTGTATCTGGGCTTCTGGGGGTGGAGTGTCCTGTATATATCTACTAGGCCTCTTTCTTCCATTTCTCTTTTTAGGTCTAGTATATTCTTGTTGGGTTTCAGTCTGGTTGACCTGTCAAGTGTTGACAATGCCATGTTGAGGTCTCCCACAATTATTGTGTTGTTATTGATATTATTTTTCAGATTTGTCAATAATTTTATTAGCTATTTTGCTGGCCCCTCATTTGGTGCATATATGTTTAGGAGAGTGATTTCTTCCTGCTGTACGTATCCCTTGATTAATACAAAATGGCCATCTTTGTCCCTTACAACTTTCCTAAGTATAAAGTTTGCATCATCTGATATTAGTATGGCCACTCCAGCTTTTTTATGGGTGTTGTTTGCTTGGATGATTTTCCTCCAGCCTTTTATTTTGAGTCTATGTTTGTTCTGACTATTCAGGTACATTTCTTGTAGGTAGCAGAAGGTTGGATTGAGTTTTTTGATCCATTTAGCCACTCTGTGTCTCTTAACTGGTGCATTTAGTCCATTAACATTGAGAGAAAGAATTTTCCTGGGAGTTAGTGTCATCTTTATATCAAAGTTTGGTGTGTCTGTTGGTCAGTCTTGTCTTAAAGTAGGCCGTTCAGTTTTTCTTTTAAGAATGGTTTTGAGTCTGTAAAGTTTCTGAGCTGTTGTTTGTCTGTGAAACCATGTATTGTTCCTTCAAACCTGAAAGTGAGTTTTGCTGGGTGCAGTATTCTAGGCGAAGCATTTATTTCATTGAGTTTTGTCACTATGTCCCACCACTGCCTTCTGGCCTTAAGTGTTTCCGATGACAGGTCTGCAGGATGTTCCGATGACAGGTGTTCCAATGACAGGTCTGCAGGATGTTCCCTTGAATGTAATTTCCCTTTTAGATCTTGCTGTTTTCAGAATTTTGTCTCTATCTGTGGGATTCATCATTTTGACTAGGATGTGTCTTGGGGTGTTTTTTCTGGGGTCTCTTTTAGTTGGTACTCTTCGGGCATGCAGGATTTGATCGCATGTATTCATTAGCTCTGGTAGTTTCTCTTTATGATGTTCTTGACCATTGATTCTTCCTGGAGATTTTCTTCCTGGGTCTCTGGAACTCCAATGATTCTTAAGTTGTTTCTGTTGAGCTTATCATAGACTTCTATTTTCATCTGTTCCCATTCTTTGAGTAATTTTTCCATTGTTTGATCGTTTGCTTTAAGGCTTTTTTCCAATTTCTTCTGCTGTATGGAATTGTTATTCATCTCATCTTCCAGTGTACTAATTCTATCCTCAGCTGCTGTTAACCCATGGAAAAGCTCAACCATGTTTTTCTTCAATTCATCTACTGAGTTTTTCAGACCTGTTATTTTACCTGAAATTTTAGTTTGGAGTTTGTTCCTTGGCAAGAACAAAACAATTTATTAAATATTGTTTGTAACAACAAAATGTTAAGTAAAATTATCAAAAATAGTTCAGCAAAAGAAAATTGTTATATCTGGGGTCGGAGCAATAGCATAACAATAGAGCATTTTCCTTGCATGTTGCCAACCCAGGCTGGACTGGGTTTGATTCCTGGCATCCTATATGGTCCCCTGAGCCTGCCAGGAGCAATTTCTCAGTGCAGAGCCAGAAGTAATCCCTGAGTACTGCTGTATGTGGCCCCCCCAAAAAATGTTACATATCACACTGGTGTTATTAACTGCATTAAAGATTTACTGAGCTATTTGTTGCTATTTGAACCTTCTGTGTATTTTCACCTATTAAGCTTGGTGGGTTTTATGTTACTATCCTGTCTAATTTGTTGTGTTCCCACTAGGCTGTCAGTATTGTAGAATTTGGGCTTTTTGTCTATTGGGTTGTTTTGTTTTGTTTTGTTTTGAATCACAGTCAGCAGAGCTCAGGGGTTAGTCCTGACTCTGCACTCAGGAATTATTCCTGGCAGTGCTAGGACCATGTAGGATGCATCGAATAGAACTGAAGTCAGCTGAGTGCAAGGCAAACTACCCATTATACTATATCTTCAGTCCCAGTATTGTGAAATGTGGAGGTATTATGAGGCCATATATGCAATCAAGCACTCAAGGAGCTCAGGATCTGTAGAACTGGTATGATTCTCAGCACCTATAACCCACCACCTGCTGAAGGGGGCCACAGAGTTTTCAGCCCGAAGACTAGTATACTTGTGAGCTTTCATTGACATGGCTTGGCATCTCTCTCAAGATCAGTCATGAAGCTATGAATCTGGGTCTCTTATATGGTGGAGGTTGTGGGACTGAATGTGGCTGCGGGTCTTTCCCTCTTCTTTGCCCAATGTCTTTTCCTCTCTCTTTCTCATCATAGAAAAAATGGGGTTTGAGTCCAGAGTGCTCCAATTTGGTCACTTACAAATCATGTGAATTTAGCAAATTAATCCAGAGAGTCCGTTTCCTTATCTTAAATGGAGAGTAATAATAGCATCACATAGGGCTTATTTATTTTATAGCATGTATTTATTTTATAGGGTTTTATTTTAAGGACTAAATGGGATGTATAGGAGTTGGAGCAATATTACAGCAAGTACTTGCATGCAGCTGACCCAAGTTTGATCCCTAGTACCCCATATGGTCCCTCAAGCCCACCAGGAGTGATTCCTGAATGCAGAGTCAGGAGTAAACCCTGAGCACCATCAGATGTGGCCCCTACAAAATAAATAAATAAATAAATGAGATATTATAAAGAACTTGATACCTAATAAGAATTTAATAAATGCTCATCAGTATTGCTATAATTTCCTGACATCTGTACTCCTCCAATAGTTTCTCAAATAATGTCTCTTTCTTTTAGTCATATCTTTAATGCTTGGAGGGGAACTATACAGGACACCTATTAAATGCTAGAATGTCATCCTACCTATAAAATAGAGGGGCCAGGAGATAGAACATCTATTATGGTGCATGCTTGGCATACTCCCAACCAAGGTTCGATTCTTGCCACCACACAATTCTCCTAAGCTTGTGGGCACAGCACACTGGGGTGGTCCAGGTATCCCTCAGAACCCCAAAGTATCACATTCTCAAGACCAATTGCCTGAGAATTACCTGTGCCCCATCTCCTCATGCTTATCTCCTGAGCATTACTTGGGATCCGGTCCTCCTACTTTACCCCACACACACCCCAAAAAGGGGGAAAAATAAAGCAAGTCAAACCTGTCTGACCCTGAAGATTATTTTCTATGCACAGATCCAAATTACCAGGCCACCATAAAACATCACTTTTCATACACCAACCTGCTCAAACACACCTTTCTTCATCACCACTTCCATTTTCCTTCAGAGAATTATATCCTAATTCCTGCTACTAGGAACCTAGATCTAATGCATGTCCTCCACTTCCCAGAACCTTCCTAAAGGCATCTGATTCCTCCAGAGATCTACAACACAATCACCTCCCTAATAGACTTCACTTGATAAGTGCCTGCCCTCTTCCTTACCCTTCCCTTCTTAAAATCCAGCCTCTGCAGCAAGGCTCAGCTAGAGGTCTAGGACCACACATCTGTGCTCACTTCCTAATCCCCATCAAGGCTCCCTTGACCTATAGCATTTTTAACCTTTGGAGTTTGCTGCCTTGTATTTCCTTGCATTTGTTTTCTTTCTTGTTTTGTTTTGGGGCCACACTGATAGTTACTCCTGGCTCTGCTCTCAGGAATTGCTTCTGGCATTGCTAGGGGAACCATATGGGATGCCAGGGACTGAACTCATGTCAGCCACAACTGCATGAAGGCAAATGCCCTATCGATGCTCTGTGCTATGACTCTGGCCTTCTTCCCTTCCTCCTCCCCTCCTCCCCTCCTTCCTTCCTTCCTTCCTTCCTTCCTTCCTTCCTTCCTTCCTTCCTTCCTTCCTTCCATATTTCCTTCTTTTCCATCTTTGCTTCCCTTTTTATTCTTCCTTCCTTTCCATCTTTCCATCCCTTCGTTCTTCCTTCTCTTCTATCTTTTCTTCCCTTTTCATCCTTCCTTCCATCTTTTCTTCTCCTTCCTTTCTTCCCATCTTTATTTTTAGTCCAGGGAGCCCAGGAAACTACACACACATAAAGTGCACACTAAGCAGGGTTCTAGCTTGCATGTGAGTCCATCTTCCCCAGTGGGTGGTCTCTCTCTTCCTCTGGTGGTGGAGACCCCCCACTCGCAGGAAAACGAGTTCCACCTTAATTTCACCGCCTGTCTCTCAGACCCGTCCCCCTTCACAGTTCCTTACATGCTCCTCGCCTCTAGTCATTGCTCTCTCGCTCTCCCTGCCAAGGGCGGCTCCGCAGACCCTCTTCTCCAGCGACGCCCTCTCCTCATCAGACCCTCCAAAGCTGCCTTCAGCTCGGGGCGGCTCTTCAATCCCCTCTCCGGGGCTGACTCTCAGACGCTCGCCTCCAGGGGGTCTCAGACCCCCCCCACCTCTCACCTCCTTTTCCATCCCCGTCTCCTAGGGCGCATCCTTTGGCTTTGGAGTCCCGGGTACCCCCCCGCACACACACACACACACACACACACACACACACACACACACACACATCCCCAGCCCCACTGCGACCTAGAGGCTCCAGCTCGGGGTCCACCGGTGCTCCCGCGGCCTCGGGGCTCAGGGCGGCCCCCCAGGTCCCCTCTCCCAGTCCCACCCAGCGGCCCCGCCCGGGGAGCTGCGCTTTGGGCCTCGGCTCCCCGCCGCCCAGGGCCGCTCCGGCGCGCGCACAGGTCCGGCCGGGGTGCTGCCCCCGCGCCCCCGACTGCCCTCCGCCGCCGGGGCGGGGCGCGCAGAGGCGGGGGCGCGCTGGCGGCCGAGGAAGAGGCGGCGGCGGCGGCGGAGACGGGCGGGCTGGGCGCGCGTCCGCGGCGCCGTGACTCGGCGGCTCCGCAGCGGCTGCAGCGGGAGGACCCGGTCGGAAGCCGCCGCCGCCGCCGCCATCGCAGCCGGGCAGCCGGGCCCCGCCGCGGGGGATGGCCGAGGAGCCGGCCGCGCCGGGGCCGCCGCCGGGCCGGACCCCACGCTGGAACCGCTGGCGGGCCCCCGGGCGGCGGCGGCTGCTGCTGCTGCTGCTGCTGGCCGCGCTCTGCTGCCTCCCGGGCGCGGTGCGGGCGGCGGCGGGGGCGGCCGAGGCGGAGGCGCCCTTCGCCGGGCAGGTGGGACGGCGCGCGGGGCCGGGGCCGGGGCCGGGGGCCGGGACCGGGCCGGAGTGGGGGCGCACGGGGCCTGGAGGGCTCGGAGCCGGGCCGCGCCACGCATCGCCGGGGCCGCTTTAGCACCGCGGACAGAGAGCGGGCCGGGCCGCTTCAGCACCACGGACAGCGGCGGGGAGGGTGCGGAGCCGAGCGAGGGTGGGCGCATGGCCTGCATGACTCTGTGCGGTACACATCACGTACAACGCCTGGGAGTAAATAGTAAGCGCCGCCAGCCTGTTGTGGGCTGGGAGAAGCAGCCGAAGGTGTGCAAGCTGGAGAAGAGGGAGCCCTGGGGGTGCTTGGGGAGCCGGGGGAGCGGGCCCCGAGCCCGGACAAGGTCTGGATGGCTGTCGGGGGAGTAGCAGGCTTATCACGTGGAGGGAGGATGGACTTGCTTGGCCGGCTGTGGCCCCACATAGCAGAACCGGGGCCGGCGGGGTGCGGGTAGGGGTTGCAAAGAAGGCTCATTTCAGCTCCACACGGGGAGAAGTTTCTAACAATTTGAGCTGTTCCACCCGCAGAGGCGGTGAGCTCAGTGGCTCTGCTGTTCCCTGGCCTGTGCAAGCTCGAACCCAGGAGGGAACTGACTGGGTGCAGGCATGCATAAAACCTGCATGGAAATATGCCTCGCGTTTATCCAGGGCTCGCTGTGCTGGTTTTTTTTTTTTTTTTCCGAGTTATGTGGTTGGAGCCTCGTGAGCACTCACAACATCTTTGTCACTCTCATGGCCCTGTGACAGATGAGGATATAGACCCCCCCCCCCGAGATCTAACAAGGTCACGCGAGTAGTGAATGACGGAATTGGGAGTCCACACCAGACAGGGGAACTCGAGGCTCCGGCTCTTTGAACTAGGACATTATCCTTGGTTGCACAAAGGGACAGGTGATACTAGGCCATTTATTCAGGGCTCTCTTTCCACCTCAGGGCCTGAGACTCTGGTCCTAACATTGGCACACTGCTTGCTGTGGAGGGAAATCAGAGAGATTTGGGAATCCTGACAGGAGTGTGCATGTTGGAATGGGAAGACTGCAAAGAACCTGTTGGAACAGGGAGACAAGAGCATGGGACTCAGGAGGTCCCTACATTCTCTGAAATTTGTGCAAAATTGTGTTTGTATGTTTCGACATACATTTTTTCTAGAAGAGAAAGCCAGCTTCTAAAAGGGATGCTTTTTAGGAACTCTAAAATCAGGATGTGTAGGAAGTGTCCGTTGCTGGTTATTTCCCAAAGGTCTGTTTGACTTTTAGTGGAAACCCTCTAGTCAGTTTGGGTTCTCAGCTTCCTCTCATGTGAAGGTAGTGTTTTATAGAGTGTCCTATAAAAAACGGGATCCTAGGATTTGGGGAGGCAGCGCGGTGGTAGAGTGCCTGGCATGTATGAATCTTGGATTCAATCCCTGGCATCTCAAAAGAGAAAAAGGAGGCTCCTAGGCTGAACTAATAGTACAGTGGATAAGGGAAAAAAGAGCAAAAAACAAAAAAATCAAAAAAATTAGTACAGTGGATAGGGTAGTTGCTTTGCAACTGTGGCTGGCTTAGGTTCAAACCATGGCATCCCATATGATCCCCCAATTGCCACCAGGAGTAATTCCTGATAAGTCTTAGGCATCACTAGGTATGGCCCAAAACAAAACAAAAACATTTTATTTACAAAATAAAGAGAGAGAGAGAGAGAGAGAGAGGGGGGGGGGGGGGTGGGAGGGAGAGAGAGAGAGAAGAAAAAGTAGGATTCTATGAGTCTTTTGCTAGTGCATACAGTAGTAGTATGGAAAGCCCCTGGCCCAGTATTTAGGATTCCTGGCTCTATTTTGACCATGGCCCCTACTGGCTTCTGTGACGTTGGACTATTTCCTTGCCTTCTCTGGCCTTTTTAGCACCTATAAATTAAAGATAAGGAAGGTGATGTCAACTCTGATATCCCTTAATTCTTTTTTTGTTTTTGTTGTTTTGGTTTGGTTTGGTTTGGTTTTGGTTTTTGGGCCACACCCAGTGACACTCAGGGCTTACTCCTGGCTGTGCACTCAGAAATCGCCCCTGGCTTGGGGGATCGTATGGGACGCTGGGGGATCAAACTGTCATCCGTCCTACGTTAGCACACTCAAGAGACACCCTACTGGTTGTGCCACTGCTCTGGCCCCATCCCTTAATTCTTAATGGTGTTTCAAGAGACAGTGACAGCTACTCACTTGGTATAAGGATTGAGGAAGAAGCTTGTTCTTGCACATCCCTTGCCC
Source organism: Suncus etruscus (assembly GCF_024139225.1). Classification (NCBI taxonomy): domain Eukaryota; kingdom Metazoa; phylum Chordata; class Mammalia; order Eulipotyphla; family Soricidae; genus Suncus; species Suncus etruscus. The sequence goes on along the minus strand of NC_064856.1, from coordinate 17,565,460 downwards.
TTCTCAGTCTTGTAGGCTTGGATGATTTTACCTCTTTCAGCTGTGTCTACCACACCCAAGTGCCTCCCTAGTAATAGGCCATCCCCAGAATCACTACCTTCTTCCTCCAACTTACTTTAATGGCCCTTTCAATAGCTATAATTCTGACCACTGTCCCCAGAGGTGAGGATACTGAAATCTTCCACAAAGGGAGGAGTTTCTTCATTGGTGTTCAGGCCTCTGCCTGCTTCTTGATTGTACTACATGTGGCCTGTAGGAAACAATTCTAGAAGCCCTCTAGTCCCTTCCAGGTTAAAAATTGATCACCTGGAACACAGAGCCCTCCTAGTGGATTCTTTTTCCATTTGTTTGTTTAATTTTGAAGCACACTGGGTGGTGCTCAGAGCTTATTTCTGGCTCTACACTTAGGGATTACTCCTGGTGGGCTCAGGGGACCATATGGAATGCTGAGGACTGAACCCAAGTGGGTCATATGCAAGGCAAATGCCCCACCTGTTGTACTATTGCTCTGACCCTGTGCATTCTTTTCATCCAAGTGAAAAGAATCCCTTGACTTCTTCCCACATGGCAGGTGCGTATTTGCCATTTTTTATTCTGTTCAGTACCTTGCCTTCCCTTCCCACCACTCACTACTATGGCATTTCCTGCCTCCAGGCAGGGAAGGTTTAATAGGATGTAAGTATTCCTCTACTCCTTCAGGATCACATCGGACATTTAAAGATATGTCCAGGCATAGTATATTAGCCCTCTGCACTCTTAACCTCTCTCTCTCTCTTCAGATCAATGACCGTTGATTTCCTTTTCTGATTTGCTGATACCAAAGCAGCCCTCAGGCCTTGATAAAAAAAAAAAAACACTACCCTGAGCTCACCATGACTCAATTTTTTATTTCTAATAGGTTGTCCCAAACTTCCCAAAGATAGGTGGATTATACCCACTGCTTCTCTCAATAATTTTCACTCAATGATTCTTTTCTTTAACACTAATAGATCACATGGATGAAACTTTATAGAAATACTGTTGCTCTTCAGTCAGCCGATAAGGATGTTTACTCCTCTTTCTATCTTAATGCCTCTGGAGCCAGAATCTGCCCTACAGCCTAACTAGAAAACTGCCCTTCCAGGTGCATAATCTTATTGCAGCCCAGCATGTCTCCCCTTTGTTCTAGAGGAATGCTTCTCTGGGCATTGCACATGCTGTTTAGGACTACCCTCCACTTTTTCTCATCTGCAATCTTTTCTTAAAACTCAGCCCAAGACCAGGAAAGTAGCTTTAAGACCTGGAATGCATGCTTTGCATTCGGGAAGCATGAGTTTGCTCCTGGGCTTTGTATAGTTTCTCCTAAGCAATGAACTTGGAGTAAACACCAAAACAGATTTTAGTAAAAGTTTTTGCCAAAGACCTTCTTCTGAAGAAAGCATTCTCTAACTTCTTTTATCATTTCTTCTCAGGAACAGATTTGGAGATAATCTTACCATGGTGCTGTTGAAACATTATTGGAGGGTGCAAAATAGACCAAAAGGTCTATATTTTCAGAGCTAACATGCCCAGCTCTCTGTGCTCACTGTAATGACTCAACAAGCACTCAATGATTCTGGTTTCTATCCTTGATGGCAAAGTTACATGATTCAGAACTTCAGGCAGAACATGAAGCTGGAAAGATGGTCCAGGGCTTAAAATTTTTGTCTCACATTCTGACTCAATCCCTAGCACCACATGGTTCCCCCAGCACTGCCAGGAATGACCCTCACCACTTTATAAGGAGTGCCAAGCACCAAGCACCACAGAATTTACCCAACCTCTCCAAATTCTCTTCTGAAGCCCTTCTTGTTGAGAGGACTTGTTCCTCACACACACACACACACACACACACACACACACACACACACACACACACACACATACACATCACTCCATTGAAAATAGAGGTTATGTATTTTGGCATTACTTTTCAGTCTCCCCCTTATTGATGTTCTTCATAATGTTCTTCATAATATAAGGTAGGGTGATATACAATAGTAAGAAACTGAGATATGGCCATGACCTGGAGACCACGAATATACAGTAGAGCTTGGTAGCTGCTTCCTGCAAGGATGTGTGAGATATGTTCAAAATTCAACCTGCCATATGAGTCAGGATTGGAAGTTTTCCCTTGTCTCCTGAGTTCTTTGTAGTACATTTTTACTGTATTTGGCCTTGCATATCTCTGATCTTTTGTACTTTATTTGGCCTTGCCTAACTCTGATCTTTTTGTTTTTTGTTTTAGTTTGTTTTGGACCACACTTGACTGAACTCAGAAATCATTCCTGGTGGGCTCACTGGACCATATGGGGTGCTGGGGATTGAACCTAGGTCGGATGAATGCAAGACAAGCTCCCTACCTGCTCTATATCTCTCTAATACCTCTGATCTTCTATTACCAAAACACAAAGCCCAAAAATTCAGCCCATTTTCCCTTTGCTTTTCTGAGTCTAGATTTTGTATTTTGCACATCAGGGGTCCTACCAGTTCTCTAATTGGCTTCCTGCTTTTTGGTTTATTTAAAGCCTCTTTCTCTTAATTAGCTCAGTTGCATGCCCCACTAATAGTTGGGTTTTGGGTTTATTTGGTTTGATTTTTTTGATGCTCTTAGTTTCCAATTTAAATCAGAGAAAGGTCGGTAGAGGCAGGAGACAGGCCTGTCAGCCTATCCCAGGAGGACAGAGCAGCCCTGCCTGATGGAATCCTGCCTGCCTCACCAGTGCCAAGGGCGCTTCTCTGAACAGATGGAGAATATGCTTTAGTTTGCAGCTAGTCAGGGAAGTTAGACTCCTGAGAAAGTCTAGGGGTGGGATCGGCCCATTCCAAAGCACTAACAGATTCCCAAGTGAGAAATTTCTTTTACTGTGATCCTGGCCCCTGGTATAAACTATAAACTTATTTTTATCAGGAAAAAAAATTCTGCTAGGAAATTCTTTTTTTTTTTTTTCTAACCTGGCTCTAGATTGCTGGATTTTTCATTTGTTTCTCTTATTAGTACTGTGGTTTTCCCCTATGACTTTAAGAGCCTTCCTGGATGCGTGTGGCATGTGTGTGGCCCCACTTGATCATGAGTAGATAGGAAAGAGACTGTCCTTATTTTGTAGATGAGCAAGTGGAGACTCAGAGCGATTAGATGATTTGCCCAGCACTTATACAGGGACCCACATGTCACTAATAAACATTAAAGCCAGGATCGGAAGATGGATTTTCTATTCTTGCTCTGAGTGCTTTCCCCTCTGCACCAAACTGTCCTATTCTGGAATTACAGTAATAGCCTCTTAAGCTAATCTTTTCGACTTTTAGGTATGTCCACTTCAACCATTGAAAGAGATAGTTTCAGAGCAAATAAAAGCAAATTATGATTATACCAAATAAATTACCTTTAGGGAATGCCTAACCTTGTGATATCATGTCACTTGGACTCAGAAAGAGAAGAAACAGGATTGAGAAAAGGGCTGAAAAGTCTGGAGCATGTGCTTTGCATGCAGCAGCCCTGGGTTAATCCCTGTCCTCTCATGCTTCCCCTGAAACATCACAAAGTATAACTTTCCTCCTCAAGCACTGAGCCAGGAATAGTCCTCAAGCACTGAGCTGGGTGTGACCCCCAAAACATAAAAAACAAACTTAAAAGATGAATCAACTCCTCACAGACTTCAACTGTGATTCCTCAGTACTTCACACATTCTAGATATTTGATAAACATTTTAAAGTCCATTTTGTTTTTTTGTTTTGGGCCCTCAGATGGAAGTGCTCAGGGCTTACTCCTGGCGCTGTGCTCAGGAATCATTGTTGGTAGGGTTCAAGGACTGTGTTGGATGCTGGGGATCAAACCTAGCTGGACCATGTGCAAGGCAAACACCCTACCCATTGTACTATCTCTCTAACCCCAAGTCAATTTTTTTTTTGGTTTTTCGGGCCACACCCGTTTGATGCTCAGGGGTTACTCCTGGCTAAGTGCTCAGAAATTGCCCCTGGCTTGGGGGGACCATATGGGATGCCGGGGGATCGAACCGAGGTCCTGATCCTTGGCTAGTGCTTGCAAGGCAGACACCTTACCTCTAGCGCCACCTCGCCGACCCCCCAAGTCAATTTTATACACTGGAGCTTGGAGGCCCAAGGCGGACAGAGTGCTATGAGGAGCTATAGGACAGGACAGCCATACCTCTAAAGTCCCTTCACCTTGCAGGGTTCCGCACGTGTCTGAGCCTAGAGCCCTGTTGGCTGTGCCTGGAGCATCAAGTTACTTACTGTTTCCAGTAAGAGGCATGAGAAGAGACTGGAAAGGGAAGCTGAGAGCAGACTGGGAAGCTGGCTTTTATCCAGAGTCAAGGGGAGCCATTAAAGGTTTGAGCAGAGCTGCACAGTGTGGGAGATGAGAGTTGCATTCTGAGCTCTGCCCTGAGTGCTTTGTTTTTCTGAGCTCAGCGTAGGACTGCATACCTGTAGGAGGGCCTCTGATCTCAATAGAAGTTTTTTTTTTTTTTTTTAACTTTATTTATTGATTGAGTTATTTATTGGTTTTTGGGCTACACACAGCGGCACACAGGGATTACTCCTGGCTCTGCACTCAGAAATCACTCCAGCATACTGGGGGACCATATGAGATGCCAGGAATCTAACCCAGGTCCATCCTGGGTCGGCCGCATTCAAGGCAAACGCCCTATCACAGTGCTATCTCTCCAGCCCCTAAACACAAATTGTAATGCTTACTCTGGCCCTCCTCTGTTAAGAGATTTTTGAAACAAAAATCATTGGCTTCTCTGGGCATTGAATTGAACAGTTCTTAATTCCTTCATTGGTTTTTCTTCATTATTACTCCACACACTTGTGTGTGTTTCATTTTGTGTTGTTTCGTTGAGGGGGGGGCACATCCAGTGATACTCAGAAGTAACTTTTGACTCAATTTAAGGGGTGCTTCCTATTGAGCTCAGGAGACCACACAGTGCCTGGAATCGAACCCAGTATGCATAGTAGGCCTTTGAGCTATCTTCCTGGTCCCCATGCATTTGGTTGTAGTGGGTATTTTTCTGTTTCATTTCTGTTTTGGGGTTACACCTGGGTGTACTCAGAGCTTCCTCTTGGCTCTGAACTCAGAGATTACTCCTAGAGGTGCTTCAGGGACCAGATGGGATGTCAGAGATCAGATTATATGCAAGAAAAGCATCTTACCCACTGTACTATCACTCCAGTCCTCTTTTTTGGTAGAGTCAAAAATCAAATGCAACCCAAAAACAAAATGGAGGTAGCACATTTGCCTTGCATGCAGAAGGACAGTGGTTTGAATCTCGGCATCCCATATGGTTCCCCAAGCCTGCCAGGAGCGATTTCTTAGCATAGAGCCAGGAGTAACCCCAGAGCACTGCCGGGTGTGACCTAAAAACAAAAACAAAAACAAAATCAAATGCAAAGCCTTACACTTTTATGAGGCAAGTGCTCTACTATTGAGCTATGTCCTTGCACCTTTAAATCAGGCTTTAATGATATAGAGGATAACAGCAAAGCAGTATATTTAAAAGAGATTTGAGGGAGGGCAGAGCGATATCACAGTGGTAGGACATTTGCCTTGCATGTGGTCAACACAGGACGGACCCAGTTCAATTCCTGGTATCCCCTATGGTCCCTCGAACCTGCCAGGAGTGATTTCTGAGTGCAGAGCCAGGAGTAACCCCTGAGCACCACCAGGTGTGACCTAAATAAGTAAATAAATAAATGAAAATATTTTTATCAATGATTACATTTATTAGTTTTACCAAGTAGGGAGGGGAAAAGCACTGTTACTAACAATTTTGGTTAGTAATGACAATCTAAAACTCAATTTTAGACCACTAATTCTTTATGGGGGGTTTTATTTGGTTTTACTTTGGGGTTGTGTGTGTGTGTTTGTTTGTTTTTTCACACCTATCAATGCTGAGAGATTACTCCTGGTTCTGTACTCTCAGTAATTACTCCTGGCAGTGCTTGGGGGAACCATATGAGATGCTGAGATTCGACCCCAGATTGACTTGTGCAAGGCAAGTGCCCACCACTGAAACTATCACTCCTACCTACCATTAACCCTTTTATGCAGGGTTCTTTATGCCCCAAAATTCCAGGCCTGAAAGAGGGGAATCACCCTTTGCCTCTTCCTTTCTTTACCTGCTCTAAGAGCCTTAGTCATTAGGACCCAGCGACTCCACCTCCTGTGTCCTGTCTTCCCCTCCAGCTTAGTCTCAACATCTGTCCTGCTGCATCTGGACTTGAGACACTCCCCACATCTGCCTGTCTTGTCCACCTCAACCCTTTCTTCAAACAGCAACCATAATTTTACAAAAATAAGACTGCCCTGGGGTCAGTTCCAGCTGCAGCAAATATGGCAAAAGCTAAGATTTGACAATATTGGTTAGCAATTATTCAGTTTGTTTCATTATCATTTATGCCTTTCTGAATGCATGAAATGTTTAACTTTAAAAACTTTAACATAGGGGCTGGAGAGATAGCACAGTGGTGTTTGCCTTGCAAGCAGCCGATCCAAGACCTAAGGTGGTTGGTTCAAATCCTGGTGTCCCATATGGTCCCCTGTGCCTGCCAGGAGCTATTTCGGAGCAGATAGCCAAGAGTAACCCCTGAGCACCGCCGGGTGTGGCTCCCCCCAAAAAAAACTTTAAAGGAAACAAAAATGGAGGCCAGAGCAATAGCACAGCGGTAGATCATTTTCCTTGCATGTGGCCAACCGGGTTCAATCCCCGGGATCCAAAATGGTCCCCAGGCCTACCAGGAGTGATTTCTGAGCACAGAGCCAGGAATTACCCCTGAGCACTGCCAGGTGTGGTCCCCCAAAATAAAATAAAGTAAACAAAATGCAGATTGTGTTATTCCCACCCTCATCTTGCTTAAAATGATTTCTAGTATAAAAGCTAAAGCAGGGGCCGGAGAGATAACATGGAGGTAAGGCATTTGCCTTGCATGCAGAAGGACGGTGGTTCAAATCCCGGCAGCCCATATGGTCCCCCCTAGAGCCTGTCAGGAGCATATATATCTGAGCATAGAGCCAGGAGTAACCCCTGAGTGCTGCCAGGTGTGACCCAAACAAACAAACAAACAAACAAACAAAGCTAAAGCAGTCATTCTTCTTGTGGAAATAGAGCAAACATACATGAAAGTAGAACCAATCATATTGTTAGCCCTGGGCCCAATATCCACCAGGATGCTTAATACAGCCCATTACACCCTGTATGATTGAATGTGTCACGGTTTCCTAGTTTCCTTTTATACCATCTCATTCACCCCAGCCACCCTGGCTGCTTTTTTAAAATATGCAGGTTTCTTTCCTTCTCAAAAATTTAATAAGATATTTCCTTTTTTTCTCTCTTTTTTTGTCTTTTCTCCTTCCTTCCATCAGGATCACATATGCAAGGCAAATGTTTTACCACTGGGCTATATTGCTGGTCCCAAGACATCCTTCTAGCCTTCATCAAGCCTCTTCTGCTCACACACATTCTCAGCTAGGAAGCAGTTTCCTTTGGGAAACCAGCCCTGAACTCACAGCCTATACTTTCTGCCATACACTCTGTCTTCTCCTGTTCATTGTTCCATGTTACACAATTCTAAAGAAACATCTGTCTTTCCACAGCTGTCTCCCCTGCCCCTCTGGACTATAAACAGGAGAAAGACTTGAGTCAAGGGTGAGAGATATTGGAACCAATGTTTCTACATTTATTTTTTTTTTTTTTTTAGTTTTTGGGCCACACCCGGTAACGCTCAGGGGTTACTCCTGGCAATGCGCTCAGAAATCGCTCCTGGCTTGGGGGACCATATGGGACACCGGGAGTTCGAATCTCGGTCTGTCCTAGGCTAGCGCAGGCAAGGAAGGCACCTTACCTCTAGCGCCACCACGCCAGCCAAGAACCAATGTTTCTAGTGGGCTATGAAAGATGTTCTCAGAGAGGGGTGCATACAATGTCATGGGGAGCACAGAGGGAGGCCTTTCGCCCTGGACAGCTCTCTGAAGTGGAGTGATATTCTTGTTTATTTGTTTGTTTTGGGACCACACCCAGGGACGCTCAGGGGTTACTACTACTGGCTATGCACTCAGAAATCGCCCCTGGCTTGGGGGATCATATGGGTGCTGGGATTGAACCCAGGTCTGTCCTGGGTCAGCAGCGTGAAAGGCAAATGCAGCCCCTGGAGTGATGTTCTTTTGTGTAGGTTTTTCTGGTTTGATTTTTTGCCTTTTTCAGGCCACTCTTGGCCATGCTATAGTTAGATATTTCTCCCAATGGTGCTTAAAGACCATCTGGTGCTGGGATTGAATCTGGTACCTCTGCAATGCAAAGCACTCTGAACTATCTACCTGGCCCTCAAGTTACATTGTAGTGGGGAGCTTTTTCTGGAGATTCTCAACTAACTGGGCCAGCAGTTCAATTTGAACCCTCCACCCCAAGAATGGGCTGCAGCAAGGTCCCTGCAGTGCCTGGTGCTTGGAGGCTTCCAGGACTGCACCACACAATGATGCTTCGGGGGACCATGTGGTGCCAGGGACAGAATTGGAATCAACCTTAACCTTTGGTTCCATAAGTTGCATTTTGAAGAAAGCCTGATAGTTCATTAGGAGAGGCCAGAATACAGGTGGGAATGTTTTTCCAGGGAGGGAAGGCAGAAGCCACAGGGGAAACAACCTGCAGGATGGGTTTGGGCAGCACAGCAGGTTAATAACTAAAATAGGGGGTACTTAGGTGGCAGGATTGTCAATACCAGACATAAGGGCACTTTGACCTCATGGCATGAAGCATGAAGTGCCAGACTAAGGAACTTGAACTTTAAGAGCAACATCAAACTTCATATGATAGTAGCTTATCCAGTTCAGTTACCTGCCTAGTTGCAAAACTAAGGCCAGAGCAGCCTGTGTCTCTCCCCACCCCTTTTCTTTCATCAATTCATCAATAAAGCAAGGACATAAGCCCCAAAGACTGGCAGGAAGGTCTGGAAAGGGCAGGGATGACAGAGGGCTCTCCCCCTCAATGTAAATGGGAACATACCACACTGGCTGAATACCTCCCCAGGCCTCTAAAACTTAGACATCCCAGTGCTGACCCCAAATTCCAAATGTGCCATTTCGGGGCCGGGCGGTGGCGCTGGAGGTAAGGTGCCTGCGCTAACCTAGGACGGACCTCGGTTCGATCCCCCGGCGTCCCATATGGTCCCCCAAGCCAGGAGCGACTTCTGAGCGCATAGCCAGGAGTAACCCCTGAGCGTCACCGGGTGTGGCCCAAAAACCAAATGTGCCATTTCTCTGGGCTGGGTGACTGGCTTGTGGTGGCCTCCTGGGAATGGGCCAAGGACACTGCACAGTCTAGGGAATTCCTGTTAGTGCACTTACTACCCACTGCCAAGCTGGTGGCGGCCAGGAGTGCTGCCTCGTGTGGTGGGTGGGGATTGTCAGGAAGCTGAGCATTGTGGGTGATCCGAAGGGCCTTTTATAGATGGCTGTAAGTGGGAAAAAATTAGAGAAGGCAGTGTTTGGAGGCAACTCAGAGTGAGCATGGAGGGTGAAGGGGGAGGGAGAGAGAGAGAGAGAGACAGAGAGAGACAGAGAGAGAGACAGAGAGAGACAGAGAGAGACAGAGAGAGAGACAGAGAGAGACAGAGACAGAGACAAAGACACAGAGACAGAGACAGAGACAGAGACACAGACAGAGACAGAGACAAAGACACAGAGACAGAGACAGAGACAAAGACACAGAGACAGAGACAGAGACAAAGACACAGAGACAGAGACAGAGACAGAGACAAAGACACAGAGACAGAGACAGAGAGACAGAGACAGAGACAGAGATAGAGATAGAGACAGAGAGAGAGAGGAGTCCTCCCCAGGAAACAAGGACTCCAAATCTTGTTCCAACTCCACCAAATTGCTCTGTGATTTGGACGTCATTTCCCCCTCTATTGACTTTATTATTTTGTAAAACACATATACTACATTAGATGGTCTCTAAGTGTTTTTGTTTGTTTCTGAGCTGCACCTGGTGGTGCTGGGGGTGAGAGTTACCCCTGGCTCTGCACTCAAAAATTACTCTTGGCAGGTTGAGGTAGATGGGGGGGCATATGAAATGCTGGGAATTGACCCAGGTTGGTTGCATGGAAGGTTGCATGGTTGCTGTGCTATCAATCTAACCCTGGTCTCTAAGTTTGTTTGTTTTTTTTTGTTTTGTTTTTGTTTTTGGTTTTTTTGGACCACACCCGTTTGATGCTCAGGGGTTATTCCTGGCTACACACTCAGAAATTGCCCCTGGCTTGGGGGGACCATATGGGACACCGGAGGATCGAACTGTGGTCCTTTCCTTGGCTAGCGCTTGCAAGGCAGACACCTTACCTCTAGTGCCACCTCGCCGGCCCCAGTATTTTTGACTGATGCATTTTCTTTTACATTTTTTTGTGGGGGAAGATTCTGGGCCACATCTGGCAGTGCTCATGGACTATTCCCAGCACTGTGTCCACTCCTGCTGATGCTCAGGAGACCATGTAAAGTAATAGGGATCAAACTTGAGCCTCCTACATGTAAGGCATGCACTCAGCCTCTTGCAATGTGTCTGGCCCATTTTCTAAACACCCGAATTTTTCAGTTCTTTTTTTATTTTTTAGTTTTAAAAATTTTTTTAATTTTCAGTTTTAAAGCTTGAAAATTTTTAAATGATGTAACTCAGGTGGGCTAACTGGCAAAGCTGGACCGTCACATGAGTGAATAGGTGGGAAATAAGGTTTTCACGGGCAGGAGTTGGAGAAACTAACATGGTGGTGGGGTTAATTTCTGAGGAGTCTCCAGAGACAGGAATTTGATCTGGTGGTAGTGTCTGACCTGTTGCTAAAGGTTATGGGAATAGGAAATATGAATAACCCTGAGAAAAGCCTTGTCATGTGCCCCAGTTTGCTAGACATTTTTTTCCCTTGGTCAGTTCTTCTGCAGAAACAAATGGCCACAAACTTGGTGAACAAATCACAGTGACCCTAGTGCATTATCTTACAGCTCTGGAGGTCATGGGTCCAACCTTGTGAGATTGGGCCTTGCGGGATTCCAGTGGAGTCTGGGCAGAACATGCCCCTTGTCTTCTCAGTCACCAGAGGCTGCGCATCCCTGGCTTGCAGCTTTTACCAGGAGGAACCTTGCTCTGAGACATCACAGCTGGTTCACCTCCACTGAATGTGCCTCCTGCCTCCCTTTGATAAGGCTTCAGGTGACCCCCTTGAGGAACCCGAATGGTTCAAGATAATCTCTCCTGTAGATCCTTAAATTAATCACAACTGTGATGTCTCTTTTGTAAGGTAACACGCCACAGATGTAAACAGCTTTGAAGGCTCCTGTATTTTTTTTTACTTTCTAAAGGCCTAAGCTCACTGAGTCCTCCTAACAACTCCTCTTTTATTATCCTACACTTAATAGATGAAGAAAATAATGCTTTAGGAGAAGAGTAAGTATGGGGCCACACCTAGTGGTGCTTAGGTCTATTATTGGCTCTTCACTCACGAGTGACACCTGTGAGTGCTTAGGGGATCATGTGTCGTGTCAGGGAAAAAATCCAGGTCATTTCCATGCAAAATAAGTGCCTTAACCACATTTTGTGTGTGTGTGTGTGTGTGTGTGTGTGTGTCCAAGAAAATGACTTTATTTGTCCCAGGATACTCACCTGGAAAAAGCAAAGTTAGGTGACATTGGTATCTTGATCTCAGGTGACTCATCTTGCCAGATAGAATACCCCTCCCTCCAACTCCTCCAGCTATAGGATACTCTTGGAAATAAGACTGAGACTTAGCTGGGAATTTGAGACCCTAGGGAAAAAAGATTAGGGTCATAACAATGCCAATTTAGGACCTCAGTAGGAAGGGAAGTAGGCCAAAAGCCATTTAGATGAACTAAGCTTGCAGGGATGGAAATGGACAATGAATCATAGGCCACAAGGTTCATTGTTTTGGGGTCACAGTCACTTGTGCTCAAAAACTACCCTAGACTTTGTGCTCAGGAATCACTCCTGGAAGTGCTTGTGGGACAGTACAGCACCAAGGATTGAGCATTCTGCAAACAAAACATATTCAGCCCTTTGAGCTCTCTCCAACCACCTTAGCCACCCTTTATTTCCCCCATTTTTTGGCTAGTACCTAGTGGTGCTCAGGGCTCTGGACTCAGGGATCACTCCTGGCAGTGCTCATATGGGATGCTGGGGTTTGAATCAAGGTTGGCCACGTGCAAGGCAAGTGCCCAGTCCTCTGGACTATTGCTCTATCCCCACCAGTGTACTGTGGCACAGTGGAGTCCCCATATTGGGGTTCTGAGGATTATTTAGTCCAATAAGATGAACAAGTCACTCAGAGATGAGATGAAATGAGAACAGAGGCACAGTGGCAAGGGATAGTCATTGAGCCAACTAGGGAGAAGCAATGATCTCAAGCAATGATTTTGAGGCCACTAATGCTGATATTCATTCCACTATGTGGGCCTAATAGTTCAATGCCCAGGCCCAGCAATGCAGTGCTCAAGAGTCATTCAGTTGGGTTGGACCAGTTGGGATACAACCTGGGGCCTTATGTACACAAGTAATATATAACAGTCCTTTGAACTATCCCACCAACTCTACTAAACCTATTTATTTTTTATTTTTATTTATTGGGAGACAGGGTTGGGGCTATACCTGGTGGTGTTCAGTACTTACTCCTGGCTCTGTGCACAGGGATCATTCTGGTAGTGTTTAAGGAACCATATATGGTACCAGGCATTAAGTTAAGATTGGTTACATACTAGGCAAGCACCTTACTGCCTGTATCTTTCCAGACCTACTAAACTAGCTGTAATGAGACAGCTTTTCTAAGGGTGTGACATAATTCCTGCCTTAATAAATTAGAGATGACATTGGACAGACAATACTAATTTCTTTTTTTGGGGGGGCCACACCCATTTGATGCTTAGGGGTTACTCCTGGCTACACGCTCAGAAATTGCCCCTGGTTTGGGGGGACCATATGGGACGCCGGGGGATCGAACCACGGTCCTTCCTTGGCTAGCACTTACCTCTAGCGCCACCTCGCCGGCCCCTTAATACTAATTTTTTTTTTTTTTTTTGGTTTTTGGGTTACACCCGGCAATGCTCAGGGGTTACTCCTGGCTGTCTGCTCAGAAATAGCTCCTGGCAGGCACGGGGGACCATATGGGACACCGGGATTCGAATCAAACACCTTTGGTCCTGGATCGGCTGCTTGCAAGGCAAACGCCGCTGTGCTATCTCTCCGGGCCCAGATACTAATTTCTTGACACAGGATCTCCACTGCCAGTGGTCCTAACTGCAGCATGTCTCAAGCTTTCCTAGGCAACTAAGTCACCTTCTTTGCTTATCATTTTTTATTTCTGTTTTTGTTTTGGAATGGGGCTCAGGGCTTACTCTTGACTTAGGGATCAGTCCTGGTGGTGCTCATGGGACCACATAAGGCACCAGGAATGGAACCTTGGTTGATCATATGCAAGGCAAATAAGTGCCTTACATTCTGTATCACCCTGGCCCGCTATACTTCTTTTTGTTTTGTTTTGTTTTGTTTTGGTTTGGTTTGGTTTGGTTTTTGGGCCACACCCAGTGGTGCTCAGGGGTTACTCCTGGCTGTCTGCTCAGAAATAGCTCCTGGCAGGCACGGGGGACCATATGGGACACCGGGATTCGAACCAACCACCTTAGGTTTTGGATCTGCTGCTTGCAAGGCAAACACCACTGTGCTATCTCTCCGGGCCCAGGCCCGCTATACTTCTTTTTTGTTTGTTTGTTTCTGTTTTTGTTTTAGGGTCATACAAAGTGGCACTCAAGAGTTACTCCTGGCTCTTCATTCATGAATCTCTCCTGAGGGTGGGCCATATAGGATGCCGGAGATTGAACCTAGTCAGGTCAGGTGCATGTGAAACAAATCCTATCTCCCAGGTAAGCCATTTTATGGAGGTAGAATTGACATACACAGGGCCCGAAGAGATAGCACAGCGGTGTTTGCCTTGCAAGCAGCCGATCCAGGACCAAAGGTTGTTAGTTTGAATCCCGGTGTCCCATATGGTCCCCCATGCCTGCCAGGAGCTATTTCTGAGCAGACAGCCAGGAGTAACCCCTGAGCACTGCCGGGTGTAACCCAAAAACCAAAAAAAAAAAAAAAAAAAAAAAAAAAAAGAATTGACATACACAAAGCTTGTACAAATTTTGGGCCCAGAGTAATAGTACAGAAGTAATAATACAGAGTAGTAGTATAATAATAGGGCATTTGCCTTGCATGCAGCTGATATGGATTTGAATCCCAGTATCCCATAAAGTCCCCTGAACTCCACCAGGAGTTATCACTGAGCATAGAGCCAGGAGTAAGCTCTTAGCATCACCAAGTATGGCCTCAAGAGTCACAACAACCAGGGACCTGAGAGATAGCATAGTGGTAGGGTGTTTGCCTTGCATGCAGCCAATACAGAACTGACCTGCATTCGATTCCCAGCATCCCATATGGTCCCCTGAGTCTGCCAGGAGTGATTTCTGATCTCAAGCCAGGAGTAACTCCTGAGTGCCACCAGGCATGATGCAAAACAACAACAAAACAGTAACAACAACCAAAAGCAAAACAGATTGAATATGTGTATTTGTTTTTAGTTAGGGGCTGCTATTTGTGCTTTATTTTTTTAATAAGAATATCTTTATTTAAGCACCATGATTACAAACATGTTTGTAGTTGGGTTTCAGTCATAAAAAGAGAACATGTGTATTTGAAGCTATGTACTCCCCTACCCCTTGAAACTATCACCCAGCAGCAGTAGCACCCAGTAGCATCAACAAGTCTACCTGCTCCCAAAGTTTGCTCCTGCCCTTTCTTTTTGTTTGTTTGTTTGTTTGTTTTGGGGCCAATCCCAGCAGTACTCAGGGATTACTCCTGGCTCTAAGCTCTGAAATCACTCCTGACAGGCTCAGAGGACCATATGGGATGCTGGGGATCAAACCCAGGTCGTCTTGGGTCAGCTACATGCAAGGCAAACGCTATACCACTGTGCTATTCCTCCGGCCCCCCTTCTGCCCTTTCTATTTATTTGTTGCTATTTTGTACTTAGCACAGCAGTAGGGAGTTTGCCTTGCCAACCCAGGATGGACCCTGGTTCGATTCCCAGCATCCCATATGGTCTCTGGAGCCTGCCAGGAGTGATTTCTGAGCACAGAGCCAGGAGAAACCCCTGCGCACTACCGGGTGTGTTCAAAAAAAAAGAAAAAGAAAAAGAAAAACTTAAAGTCTGCCCTCTTAGCAAGTCTCGGGGATGCCAAAGATCAAACCCTGCAAAGAGATGCCAAGCATGCACTCAACCACTGAGCTGCAGCTAGATACAAGGTATATGTGTCTATGGCATGGTTAGCAGTGGCGTCAGATTGTATTGAGGATTTCAAGGACTTAATAATGTAGGACTGAAATATTATTAATAATGCCTTTAATAATGTGAGGCTGAAATGACAATGATCTTAATAATGTAGGACTGAAACTTTGAACCCTTGCCTCCTGCCTCTTGCTCCCCTCCAGTGTTCCTGATGGAAAAGCCCGAAAGTGAGAGGGAAGGGGGTGGTGAGACTGTTTGTTTCTGCCTGGAAACTTACTCAGAGGTCACTCCCACAAGACCTCCTCTGAGCATCTTCTGGAAGATCCTTCCACAGACTTTCATTACTCTATCTGCACACAAGATTTACTGTGCTGGTACCTAAAAGTACTCCCAGAAAATGCCAGAGACAAACAGATATGATGTGTGGGAGAAAGGAGCTTAGTTCTTTGGCAGAGGACAATGTGGAATGCGAAGGAGGGGCACCAAGGGTCTCAGAGGACTCTGGTTTGGATAAAGAAATAGTGACAGTGCTGGATGCTAGATGTCCCCAAAGGAAGCTATCTTGTGATTTGACATGCAACATTGCCTATTAGAGCAGTGAAGGGCAGGGGTTTGGGGGATAAAGGGAGGCTTGGCCCTATAAGGAATGTATGGCTTCTCGGGGACAGGAGAGATAGAATATTAGGCCTTACACACAGGTGCTTGCCTTGCACACGGCTGACCCAGGTTCTATCACTAGTGTCACATATGGTCCCATGAGCACCTCTAGGAGTAATTTCTGAGTTCAGAGCCACACGCCTCTGCAATATGGTCCAAAACAAAGAAGAGAGAGAGAGAGAGAGAGAGAGAGAGAGAGAGAGAGAGAGAGAGAGAGAGAGAGAGAGAGATGCATGAATTCAGCAATGCCTGGCCTTGAACCTTGCCACTTAGTTACAACAACTCTGAGTGAAAGCTTAACTATGAACCCATTTCCTCTACAAATTGAGGGGCATATCCTACCTCAAGAGATAGTTGCATTTTAGAGTGCCTAGGACTGTGCTAGCTAAAGCGAAGGTGCCAGGAGTGGGACATAGGTCCTTACCCAGTGGCTCTGCCACTGAGGCACAGCCTGCCCTCAGAATTGGCATTCTAACAGCAGTTGTTGACACTGATTCAAAGTGGAATATCTCTGTTAAAAAGTTGTTCCTCAGAGTAGAGCCATACTACAGAAGGCAGGGTAGGGTGTTTGCCTTGCATATGACTGTCTGGATTCAATCTCCAGTATCCATGTGGTCCCTGATCCTTACACACACACACACACACACACACACACACACACGAAGTGATCCCTAAACAGAGCCAGGGGTAAACCCGAGTACTATAAGGATGTGGCCCCAAAGCCAAAAACAAACATCAAAAATGTAACGTAATAAGTTAAGATTCAGGCTCTGTACCTAAGACCAATGTAGTCCTCTTAATTCTGTGCACCCCTCCCCACTCCATCCTCATGCCCATGGGACTGTAGATACTCATCTGTTGTCACTTAGCTTTTTGAACTCTGCCCTGCCACTGGTCACCCTCCCTTTCCAACTTAAATGCACCTTCATCATCACTCCTAAATTTTCTGCCCTTGGGGCCGGAGAGATAGCATGGAGGTAAAGCATTTGCCTTGCATGCAGAAGGTCGGTGATTCCAATGCCAGCACCCCATATGGTCCCCTGAGCCTGCCAGGAGCGACTTCTGAGTATAGAGCCGGGTGTGACCCCCCAAATTTTTTTTCTGTCCTCCTTTAATCTAGAACTGGACATCGCTGCCTTGCCATGCTCCATCATGAGCTGGATGTCTCTGCCACTCACTCACCCATCAGGCTTCATTCTTTTCCTCCTTTGAGCTCTGACTTCTGTCCTGCCTGTGTCATTAAATAGACATCCCCACCCCAGCCTTT
Organism: Suncus etruscus; assembly: GCF_024139225.1. Classification (NCBI taxonomy): domain Eukaryota; kingdom Metazoa; phylum Chordata; class Mammalia; order Eulipotyphla; family Soricidae; genus Suncus; species Suncus etruscus. Next base: position 17,548,182 of record NC_064856.1, on the reverse strand, counting down.
TTTTTTTTCAGACCACACCCGTTTGATGTTCAGGGGTTACTCCTGTCTAAGCGCTCAGAAATTGCCCCTGGCTTGGGGGGACCCTATGGGACGCCGGGGGATCGAACCGCGGTCCTTCCTTGGCTAGCGCTTGCAAGGCAGACACCTTACCTCCAGCGCCACCTCGCCGGCCCCAACCCCAGCCTTTTTGGGGAGTTGGGTCCCGCTGTTCTCCGGACTTACTCCTAGCTGTGCTGAGGGGTCATTCATGGTGATGCTTGGGGGAACCGTATATGGTACTGGAGATAGAATCAGGGGCAGCCGTATGAAAGGCACACTATCGCTGACACACTGACACACTATCGCCCCGTGCCCTCATCCCTCCTTTTTGTAAGATCTTCCAGCCAACTTCACCGTAACCTGCTCCAGCTCCAACTCCAGGCTGCAGCAGAATGATGGGCCCTTGCTCACCCGGGATGCACCCGGAATCCCACTGCTTTCACGGATCCCTCTTTCTCTCCTCCCCCATGGTCCCTCTGTTCCCAGAGAGCACTCAGCACCCCGCCTGCTCCGCTTCCCGCCGCCTCCATTCCACTTGGAATCTCACCACCGCCTCTGCTGTCTGCCGCTCTCATCCCTCTTTGGACCATTTTTTTCCTATTTTTTTTTCTTTTTTTTTTTTCCTTCCCTCCTTGTGATATTCTCTGCTCTCTCCTTTGCCTGCCACTACTCCTGAACCTCTCTGCTGTTTCTCTGAATCCAAAATCCCGCCCTTTGGCCCACCGTCCAATCAGGCTGTGTTAGCTCTGCAGAGCTCCCATCTTTGGTTCTTTCCAGCTATTTTGGTCCCTGCTCTCACTCTGAGATTTTTCTCACTTTCCTGGGTTTACACCTCATTCAGCACTTAAAGGGTGACAGACATCTTAGAGTTGGTTGAGCTGTAAAGGTTAGCCTTCTGACGTGGCTGGCAGGTGATTAAAGAGGTCCAGGTGTAAAAAGATGAAAGGTGGGTTCATTCTGTTTAAAGCTGAATGGAAGTTTTTCCTTGGTGAATTTCATCTTTATTTCACGTTGCACAATGGCACCTCATCAAGCAAAGAAATCAAATCACAATGGATTGCATTTCAACAAACTTTTTTTTCAACCTCTCATATCAAGAACTGGGTGGTACTTTCAAGTCTAAAAAAGTTAAAATTTTGTAAGGCAAATTTTTTTCCTTGGCACTCAGACAACATCTCTTAGGTCAACTGTTCATTCATTTATTTATTCATTCTGTGATAAGTACTAAGTGTGCTAAGTACTGTAGCAGATACGAAAATAAATATGATAGTCTCCTTAGGAATTCAACCTAGTGCGGAAATCGACGTATCAACTTGCAGGCAGGATCCTCACTAGTGACTGTTTAAAATAGTGGTGAAGGGGTCAGAGCAATAGCACTGAGGGTAGGGTTTTGCCTTGCATGTAGCCAACCCAAGTTCTATGCCTAACATTCCATCTGATCCCCTGAACCTGCCAGAAGTAATTTCTGAGCACAGATCCTGGAGTAACCCCTAAGCACAGCTGGGTGTGGCCCAAAAACCGAAAGCAAATAAAATGGTAGGAAGGCAGCTAGAATTAGTACACTGGGTAGGGTCCTTACCTTGCATGCAGCCAATCTAGATTTGATCATGTGGTTTCCCAAATACCACCAGGGGTGATTATTAAGTGCAGAGCCAGGAATAAGCAACAAGAATTGCTGGATTTGCCCCCCCCCAAAAAAAATGGTAGAAGGAATGGACTGGAGTACAGTGGGTAGGATGTGATCCTTGAGCACAGATCTAGGACCATCACCAGGATTGGCCCAAAAACTAAAAAAATTTATAAAATGGTAGTGAGAAGCTGGAGAAATATCTTAACGGGCTAAGTACATGTTTTACATGTTGGAGGATGGGTTTGATCCTTGGCATCACATAATTCCTCAAGCACCTCTAGTTAGCTCCTAAGTACTAAGTTGTAAGTAGTCCTCAAGAAATGCCAGGTATGGGGCCAGAGAGATAGCATGGAGGTATGGCATTTTTGCCTTGCATGCAGAAGGACGGTGGTTCAAATCCCAGCATCCCATATGGTCCCCCGAACCTGCCAGGAGCGATTTCTGAGCACAGAGCCAGGAGTAACCCCTGAGCACTGCTGGGTGTGACCCAAAAACCAAAAAAAAAGAAAGAAAGAAAGAAAGAGGGGCCGGGAAGGTGGCACTAGAGGTAAGGTGTCTGCCTTGCAAGCGCTAGCCAAGGAAAGATCGTGACCGAGGTTCGATCCCCCGGTGTCCCATATGGTACCCCCAAGCCAGGGGCAATTTCTGAGCGCTTAGCCAGGAGTAGCCCCTGAGCATCAAACGGGTGTGGCCCAAAAAACCAAGAAAGAAAGACAGACAGAAAGACAGACGAAAGAAAGAAAGAAAGAAAGAAAGAAAAAGAAAGAAGAAAGAGAAAGAAAGAAAGAAAGAAAGAAAGAAAGAAAGAAAGAAGAAAGAAAGAGAAAGAAAGAAAGAAAGAAAGAAAGAAAGAAAGAAAGAAAGAAAGAAAGAGAAAGGGCCTATGCAAACAACAATTGCCACTCTAACACCGTTTTTACTGTGCTCCTTTGACTCTAATCCTTAAAAAATAAAGAAACCACTTAAAATTTGAGGTTAACTTAAGCTAATATGCATGTACATGGAAACGTAAAAAATACTATGCCGTATCTTAAGTATCTTAAGTATCTTAAGTACTGTTCAGAATGTGTCAGGCTCCTCCAACAGTGCAAAGGCATTTGCAAACACTTCATCTTTTTTTTTTTTTTTTGGTTTTTTGAGCCACACCTATTTGATGCTCAGGGGTTACTCCTGGCTAAGCGCTCAGAAATTGCCCCTGGGGCCCGGAGAGATAGCACAGTGGTGTTTGCCTTGCAAGCAGCCGATCCAGGACCAAAGGTGGTTGGTTCGAATCCCGGTGTCCCATATGGTCCCCCATGCCTGCCAGGAGCTATTTCTGAGCAGACAGCCAGGAGTAACCCCTGAGCACCACCGGGTGTGGCCCAAAAACCAAAAAAAAAAAAATAAAATACTATGCCTCTAATGTTTAAAGAGTTACATAAGTTTTATGGCTTTAGATTGCCTTGTGTGCTATTAAGAAATATTATAATGTGTTACAATCTGGGGACTTGAGGGACAAAGTAATTGTACATGGATTCTATTTTGTTTGTCTTAATGTTCTTTGGCTGAAAGTTCAAAGTTAAGATATCAGCAAGGGGACTTCTTCTGAGAATTATGTTATGGGTGATTGTCCTTCCACTGTAACTTTACCTTGTCCTCTATTCCTTGCATCTTTGTTCTCATAATTAAAAATAAAAAAATTAAGAAAGAAATGAAAGAAAGAAAGAAAGAAAGAAGAAAGAAAGAAAGAAGAAAGAAAGAAAGAAAGAAAGAAAGAAAGAAAGAGAAAGAAAGAAAGAAAGAAAGAAAGAAAGAGAAAGAAAGAAAGAAAGAAAGAAAGGAAAGGAAAGGAAAGGAAAGAAAGAAAGAAAGAAAGAAAGAGAAAGAAAGAAAGAAAGAAAGAAGAAAGAAAGAAAGAAAGAAAGAAAGAAAGAAAGAAAGAAAGAAAGAAAGGGAAAGGAAAGGAAAGGAAAGGAAAGAAGAAAGAAAAGAAAGAAAGAAAGAAAGAAAGAAAGAAAGAAAGAAAGAAAGAAAGAAGAAAGAAAGAAAGAAAGAAAGAAAGAAAGAAAGAAAGAAAGGAAAAAGAAAGAAAGAAAGAAAGAAAGAAAGAAAGAAAGAAAGAAAGAAAGAAAGAAAGAAAGAAAGAAAGAAAGAAAGAAAGAAAGAAAGAAAGAAAGAAAGAAAAAGAAAGAAAGAAAGAAAGAAAGAAAGAAAGAAAGAAAGAAAGAAAGAAAGGAAAGAAAGGAAAGAAAGGAAAGAAAGAAAGAAAGAAAGAAAGAAAGAAAGAAAGAAAAGAAAGAAAGAAAGAAAGAAAGAAAAGAAAGAAAGAAAGAAGAAAGAAAGAAAGAAAGAAAGAGAAGAAAGAAAGAAAGAAGAAAGAGAGAAGAAAAGAAAGAGAGAAAGAGAAAGAGAGAGAGAAAGAAATGCCAGGTATGACCCAAAAACTAAAAAAAATACAAACATATAGTGCATTACTTCAAGAGTAAAGAGGGCACCCTTTACTCTGCCAGGAAGTTCCAAGGAGAGGACATTTGTGCTAGACCTTAAGGGTGAGTTTGCAAACATGCATAAAAAGAATGGGCCTTAAGGCATTTGACTTACAGGCTACCAACCCGGATTCGATCCCCGGATTTCCATATGGTGATTTCTGAGCACACAGAGTCAGCAATAACCCCTGACCACTGCTAGGTGTAGCCCCAAAATAAAAACAAAGAATGGGCTTTGGGGCTGTGGAGAGGGGTCAGGAGGCTAAGCATATGCTTTGTATGCGGGAAAGCTAGTTTCAATACCCCCACACTTTCAAATAAAAGGGAAAGGGCTTTGGAGGAGGCAAGAGGGACAGCATGAACAGAAAGATCAGGGGATGTTTGGAAATTGGTATGGCTGGAGTGTAGAATTTGCTTCAATACTAGACACCTCTCCTGAGAGAAATTAGAAGTCTCAGAACAGACTGGTAATTGCCAGACAAAGTCAAGCAGTGAAGCTTGGAAGCACCTAGTCCCAGATCCATAGTCCTTAGTGTCCTAACCTCCAGCATTACACATATCCTCCTCCATACCATTTCCTAACTTAGAACCTTTATTTGAAAGGTTCTAGCCCCTTCTCTTCCCATTTGCCTCCCAGAGCTTAGGGGATTGCCCCTGAACCCTGGGACAGTCCCCAGTGAAGTATGGAGGGAAGCAGAGCCAAGTTCCAGAATCCTTAGATCCTGAACTGATATTGCTAAACTGTGCTTTATGACCTTCCCAAAGGATCCTGGCAGGATCTCTCCTACCATCCACAGTGAAGAGTGCAGGAGAAAGAAGGTTGCTTGTTCAATATTCTGTGTTCAAAATAGATAATTGGATAACAAATACCTGGTTGCCTGAATCCATCTAAGTTGGGTAATTTGTAGTTGATTTTAGGGCCACACCAATGGTTACTCTTATCAGCGCTAGAAGACTGAACAGGCATCCTGCACACAGGCCTCCATGTACTCAGCACTTGATTTTATTTGGGGGTGACACACCTTGCAATGCTCAGAGGTTACTCCTGGCTCCTCACTCGGGAATTACTCCTGGCTGTGCTCAGGGCCCATATGGCATGCCTGGTATGGAACTCAGGTTGGCTCTTTGCAAGACAAGCACCTTGCCCACTATACTATCTCTTTAGCCACCCTCAGCACTTGAGCTGTGTTTCCAATCCTCTAAGATGAGGATTTTAGAGAACTAATAGGGTTCACAAATGAAGAAACTGAATGTTTTTTCAGTGCCAGGAGAGCCCAGGTCCTCACTTATGAGTCATGAGCTCTCTGAGTCACATCTCCAGCCCTGTATTTTTTTTTTTATTTGTTCCACACCTCATTTGCAATGGCTTGCAGCAGCTTTAGTGATCAAAACAATATTGGGGGTTTGAGTCATACCTGTCAGGCTTATGAATCGATCATTCCTGATGGTGCCCAGGGGGTGTGCAATGCTGGGGATCAAACTGGGATTGGCTGTGTGTGTGCAAAGCAAGCACCTTAACCCCTGCACACTATCTCCAGACAGTATCTTAAGTACTGTTCAGAATGTGTCAGGCTCCTCCAACAGTGCAAAGGCATTTGCAAACACTTCATCTTTTTTTTTTTTTTTTTTTTTTGGTTTTTTGAGCCACACCTATTTGATGCTATTTGATTACTCCTGGCTAAGCACTCAGAAATTGCCCCTGGGGCCCGGAGAGATAGTACAGCGGTGTTTGCCTTGCAAGCAGCCGATCCAGGACCAAAGGTGGTTGGTTCGAATCCCGGTGTCCCATATGGTCCCCCATGCCTGCCAGGAGCTATTTCTGAGCAGACAGCCAGGAGTAACCCCTGAGCACCACCGGGTGTGGCCCAAAAACAAGAAAAAAAAAAAAAAAAGAAATTGCCCCTGGCTTGGGGGGACCATATGGGACACCAGGGGATTGAACCTTGGTCCTTCCTTGAAAGGCACACACCTTACCTCTAGTGCCACCTCGCCAGCCCTACACTTCATTCTTTATGGTGCAGGTCCCACCTCTACCTGGAAACATCTGCCTACCCACTCTGCATAGGAGAGATAGCTCTCTCTTTTATTTTTTTTCTCATCCCACAGAACCTTGTAACACCGATTTTTAGCACTATATTTTCATTGTGGATTTACTTGTTAATCCATGAACTCTTCATTCATCTTTGTATCCCCAAAGCTTAGCCTCTATAGTACTTACCCAGTGTTTGCCAGATGGACATAATAAACAGCATCATGTGGGAATCACTTCCAGAACACTAGATATATATAGCCAAGTCGCATCTACCCTCGAGCGACTCCTCGGTTGGAGAAGACTGCTATCTAACACTCAAGAGTTCAGTGTTGGGACAACCATAATATCTGTAATGGGGCATTTCGGAAGTACAAAAGAGGGAGAAAATAACTTTAGGGAGTGAAGGAAGACTGGTAGAGTAATTTATGGGCTGAACCTTAAAATATTGAGTTTGACCAAACAAAGAAATAGGTCGGCAGAGGGGGAACTTTAGGACAGCCTGAAAGAGAATCTGTCTTTCAAGAATTGTAAGAAGTGCCAGGATTTAGAGAGTGCTGGGATTTAGAGAGAAAAAACTGTTTCAGAATCCACATCTAAACTGAGGTAGTCACTCTGTTGGAGATGTTTTAAGACTTCATCATTTTACTTTGCTTTTAATCAGCCAGATGTATTTCATGATGTGACCTAAAGATGTTATCCACACCTTTGGTGAACTAAATGACTTAATGACAGTTCCTGCTCTGGGTCTACCTTCTTCCCAAAGCAGTCTGATTTGATTTGTGAAGACAGGCACAGGCCCAATGTGACTGTGCAGACACGAAGACACAAGATGGAAAGGAAATCATCGTGTTTCCTGAGTGCTTTCTTCATCAGCTCACGGAGGTTCACTGACCTGAGCCCAAGGAGCAGGCTTAAAGACCAACCTGTGGGAGTTCTCACATGAGTGCTTGCAGAGCCAACCAATCCATGAATGTTCCTCCTCTTCCAATTGTTGCTACGAGTATTGCCTCGACCTTGGCTTTGTCAGCCTTCAATGGCCTCCTGCACGCCTTGGGAAGAATCACCCTCACTCTGCACTCAAGATACTTGACTGGTTGTATCGTCACACAAATTGCTTTGATTCTTTTGCCCTTTTAAAGTTTTCTCCTTTTGGGCTGAGTGATAGCACAGTGGTAGGGCATTTGCCTTGCACAATGCATAATGGATCCGGGTTCAATCCCCGGCATCCCATATGGTCCCCAGCCTGCCAGGAGCGATTTATTTTTTGTTGTTTTGTTTTGCTTCTTTCTGGGGGAGTGGGGCTGTTTGTCTTGCATGCAGAAGGACAGTGATTCAAATCCCGGCATCCCATATGGTCTCCCGAGCCTGCCAGGAGCGATTTCTGAGTGTAAAGCCAGGAGTAACCCCTGAGCTTTCAGATGTGACTCAAAAACAAAAACAAACAAACAAAAAGGTGATTACACTCTCATGCCAGTAAATATCCTACAGCCTGATTGTGCATCAGACTCTGACTTCAGACCTGAAGGTGTCTTGGTTGCAGCACATATTAAGTCCCTTGTGCCCAAGAAGAACACCCCTGTGCCCTTGCACATCTGGTCAGAGGTCAGTGGGAACCACTGAAGGGACAAGTAAAGGGGAAGGCAAGGGGGAATCCTTGAACATAAGTTGAATCTTTCTGTGGCCAATGGAGATTCTGTGACATTGATAGCAGAGGAAAAGCTGATGTGAACAGTGCTTACTCCAGTGATGAACTTGACAGAGCCTGTAGGGATGAGTGGTGGGGCAACAGAGCATGAGTCCCTAAGTTTCTTGGTTAAAATGATCCCTCGTTTCCAGATGGAGCAGCACATTTTCCAGTATAATGCATCCTTTTCTCTCATGTTTTTCAGAGCTGGCTGAAGTCATATGGCTATCTGCTTCCCTATGATACCCGGGCCTCTGCGTTGCACTCAGGGAAGGCCTTACAGTCCGCAGTCTCCACTATGCAGCAGTTTTATGGGATCCCAGTCACTGGTGTGTTGGACCAGACAACAATTGAGTAAGATTTGCACAGGACATAGCACCCTTCAACTCTTTGGACTTACCTGAGGGTTTGTGTCCATCCTGGCTTCGAGGATGCACCAGGCCCATCTGCCTTTTAATCTTTAACTCCTACAGGCTTCTCCTGGGCAGGACATCACGCAGACACACACAGAGACACACTTACACACGCTTTTTGAGATGGGAATTGGGATCATGGATAAGTCTCAGTCTCTGGGTCTAAGTTTCCTTATTAGCACAATGAGGGGATTGGTTAGAGATGTTAGAGATAACTTTAAATCTCTGACTCTAAAATCTTGAGCTTATGTCTCCCAGCATGACTTGATCAGAATTTTTTTTCTTTTGATTCATATTCAATGGTGCTCAGGGGTCCCTCTGGGCTCTGCACTCCTAATTGGCTCAGAGGACACATGAGGTGCTGGGGACTGAACCTCGGATTGGTGGCATGCAAGAAAATGCCCTACCTGCTGTACTATCTCTGAGCCCTATATAGACTCTTAAGTGATAAGGTCTTTGGCAATTTGAATTCCACTTTTCTCCTTTATCCAATATTTTCTGAGTTCCTCTGGGTACAGCTAGCAAAGAAAGAAGGGGAGGCAAGTAAAGAAGCATTGAAAGAAGCTTTTAGAAAGATTTACCTTGGAGGGAAGGAGGAAGTTGTGGTAGCTACAGAGGAGGAAGTTTTCTTTAAGAGAAAGTTGAGGATCAGAACAATGCACAGTGGGTAGGGATCTTACCTGCATACACTTCTGACCTGATCCCCTGCACCCTATATAGTCCCCTGCAAAATGACAGGAATAATTCCTGAGCAGCCAGGTAATTTAAAAAAAAAAAAAAAAAAACAGGGGAGGGGGGATTGATTGTGCTCCCATTGAAGAAATAGCCATGAAAGTAATGGCAGCTGTTTAAGAAAAACTGTTGCTAAGAAAAAGAACGGGGGTGAGTACCTTCGGGAGGGTTAGGACTAGGATCTCCAGCTCAGGATGCATGGGGAGCAGGTTCAGAGAAGGCCCTAGAGGGAAGAAAAAACAGAACTTGCAGCCCACAACTCAAGCTTCACCACCTGTCAAGCCTTGAAGCTCTCCTCTCAGTCTTACTCAGTCACTTCCAGAGCAGGGATTAGATGGCAGCTGCCCTGTTTTAGCTCCCTTTATCCCCAGATTTAAATTGTGAGGAGTCTGGGGTTGGATAATTCTAAAGTTCCATCCAAAAAATTTCCCCTAGCTCCTGTTCATTGCTTGTGAGAAGGCAGTGCCTGTGGCGGCCCCTATGGCATGAGCCCATGGAGTCCTTGGTGCTGGGGCCCACAAGGGAGTTACAGGAGCCCCGATGCGCTGTTCCAGGAGGGGGTGAATAGGAGGGCTTGGCAGCATCTCGCAGGCCGAAGTGCTGGTGTCTGCTGAGGCGCCACCTGGCCATAGGTTTCACTCCTTCCAAAAAGCCCCAGGCCTGTTGGACAGGGTTCAGAGAGTGGCAGATGGACATGAAAGGAGGCCACAGAGGGACACATCGGAGGGAGGATGATGGCACTGCCCACAGGCTGCTCTGCCCCTGCCTGGGAAGGGAAAACGGGCCACAATCTCAGGGGGAAAAAAAACACCTTTCGGAGGTAACCCACAGGTGCCATATTGTGAGGATGCCGGGAAGGAGGAGCTCAGGCCTCATTCCTGCCTGAATGAGGAGGATGCAGGGTAAAACTGGAGCCCCTCTCAGGTGCATTAGCCTTGCTATGCTGGTTCTCTTCCCAGCCCCTCTCTGAGAGGGGGTTAACATTCTAGTCAGGAAGGTTTCCTCAGCCACCAATTCATACGTTTATTCACTCAGGCATTCATTCAGAACCATAATTCTTTTTTTTTTTTGGTTTTTGGGCCACACCTGGCGGTGCTCAGGGGTTACTCCTGGCTGTCTGCTCAGAAATAGCTCCTGGCAGGCACGGGGGACCATATGGGACACCGGGATTCGAACCAACCACCTTTGGTCCTGGATCGGCTGCTTGCAAGGCAAACGCCACTGTGCTATCTCTCCGGGCCCAGAACCATAATTCTTCACCCAACTTTGTGCTCAGCATGGATGGAAAATATAAAAACCAATTCGGTGTGTTTGCATTGTATTACCAGTTTCTTTATTCATGAAGCTAATTATAGTCCCACTCATCATTGCCTGTATTTTGTAAATCCTTAAATCAGTGCATATTTCTCATTATCTGTAAAGTGGACATAAATTGTTTCTGTTTTCCTCAGAGAGTTGTTTTGATATAGTATTATATTAATAATATGTTATTATATATAATATATCATAATATGTAATAGTATATATTAATAACACATATATTAATATAGTATTATACTAATAATATCATTTAAATTATATAAACATATAGTAATATAGAAAGTTTTATGTCTTACTATAATTTTTGAGTATGGGCACATAAGACAGTGGGGGCATACAAAGATGAGAGAGGCCTGGTGAGTCTCTCTAAGGGCTTTTAAAATGTGTTTAAGGAGCCAGAGCAATAGCACAGTGGTAGGTTTGCCTTGCACGCAGCCTACCGGGTACTGACCCTGGTTTGATCCCCAGCATCCTCATATGGTCCTCTGAGCATGCCAGGAGCAATTTTTGAGTGCAGAGCCAAGAGTAACCCCTGAGCACCTCCAGGTGTGGTTCCCAAACAAAGAAAAATAAGTTAATAAAATAATATGCGGTTAGAATGGTGTAGTGTCTGGAGCAATAGCACAAACAGGAAGGGTGTTTGCCTTGCATGCAGCTGACCTAGGTTCAATCCCCAGCATCCCCAGATGGTCTCCCGAGCCTGCCAGGAGCTGTTACTGAGTTCAGAGCCAGGAGTGACCCCTGAGCACCGCTGCTTGCGGCCCAAAAACAAACAAAAACAAAACCATGTCTGGCTGGAGCAATAGTACAATGAGTAGAGTACTTGCCTTGCATGCTGCAGACCCTAGTTGGGTCCTTGGTGTCCCCTATGATCTCCCAAGAACTACCAGAAGTGAATCCTGAGTGCAAAGTCAGGAGTAAGCCCTGAGCATCACAGGGTGTGGCCCAGAATTCAAACAAACAAAACAGTGTTGTCTTTTTTCTTCCTTTACTAATGGCAGCTGCTTTCAAAACTGCAGCTGACTGCTTTCCCTACTAGGGAGTGAGGCTCTAGTTTAGTGTAGGTCTCATTGGCTAGCACAAGGACATAAACCATTAGGATAACTGAACTCCAGCTAGCCCTGAGGCTTCAGAGTAGCCTGCCCTGACTCCTTTCAGTAATCCCCAAAGATGCCCCTGATCCCTCATAGGCCATATCCTGACTGTAAACTGTTATCAGGATTTACTTAGTACCAGACACCAGGCTCATGCTGGAACACAGTGACAAATATGACATAGTTCCTGTCCTCACAGCAGTGACCATAGATTAGAGGCAACAGACTGGATCGATTCAAAATCCTAATGTGGTGCTATGGAGATCCGTTCCAAGTCCCCAGGTTATTGTTTGAGCCACTTTTTCCACAGTTCTAGTGAAAAAATCTGCTTCTGAGACTGACCATTCACTCATTCTTTCACTAAATTTTTATTGAGCACCTTCTGTGAACATGTCCTGGCCACACTGGGGACCCAGGCCAAACTCCCAGTCCTCTGGAACTTAGAAGCTGGTCGGGGAGACCAAGAGTCAGCAAACGGGCATGATGGAGTGAGCAAGGCCTGAGAGAAAACTGAAGTAGGATATCCAGAGAGTGGGGGCTGAGCCTTGGAAGTGGCTCCTTCAGACAGGGAGGCCAGGGGAACCTGTCTGTGGGGAGACATTTAGAGCAAGAGCTTTATGATTCTGGGAACAAGTCATGTCAGGAAGAGGAAGCCTGGACGTCAGAGGGAACAGCAAGGCAGAAACTGCCTGGCATCACCTTAGAGTGCTGAGAGGTCTCTGACTAGAGGGAGGACTTGGAGGGAATGGAGGGTACAAGATGGTGGGTATGTGGGCTGGTGGCCTGAGTGTGGAGAGTGGATTTTTCTCTAGGTTTCTGGGGAGGGTTTCCCTTGGCACTGAGGGCTCTGACCATGCTGACAGAGCCACTTCACTTATGCCAGCTCCAGCCTCAGAACAGAAAGGCTCCACCATCTGTCTTCTCAAGCTGTAGACCAGGAAACTGAGGCTCAGTCTGTGACAAGTGGTAGAACCGCAATGGTCAAACCCATGTTCTCTGCCTTCTAGGACCTTGGGTAGCAATGAGTGTGAGAGCAAATAGATGCAGGGTGGTGTTCAGGGATCCCAAGATCAGCCAAGCCCAGAACATAGCACATAGGTCACAGCCAACCATGCATACCAGCTCTTCCACCCAAGCTAGCAATGGTGCAGTTCCCTCCTGGGAGCAAGAACCACAGTCTCCCTGTCTCTGTATCCCTGTGCCCAGGTGGATGAAGAAGCCTCGATGTGGTGTCCCGGATCATCCCCACCTGAGCCGAAGGCGGAGAAACAAGCGCTATGCCCTGACTGGACAGAAGTGGAGGCAGAAACACATCACCTACAGGTGCCCAACACCCTTTTCCCACCCTGACAGTACCCTCCTTGCTGCAGAGGCCCACCCTGGTGAGGGCCAGGTCCTCAATGCCTATGACTTTGACTTCTTTGTGGCTACCACAAGACATTGCCTCCAATTTCAAATTAATCTGGTCCTGAGGGTAGGGACTACTTCTGGGTTGTTTTTCTGTTTAGCTGCCTCTAATTTACAGATTCAGAAAGTGGCTCTAGTTGGTCAGAGGCTTTCAGGGGTGTCAGCCTCTGTGATTTTAAACTCATTCTCCATGTTGCTGCAGACCAGTCTCCCCCATCCCAGTTTCTCTAACCAGGACCCTTACCCTACACAGCCCAGTGGTCTTCTCAGGGCTATGTTCTAGTTTTTTTTTTTTTCTTTTTTGGTTTTTGGGTCACACCCGGCAGCGCTCAGGGGTTACTCCTGGCTCTATGCTCAGAAATTGCTCCTGGCCGGCTCAGGGGACCATATGGGATGCCAGAATTCGAACCATTGACCTTCTGCATACAAGGCAAACGCCTTACCTCCACACCTGGCAGCACTCAGGGGTTACTCCTGGCTCTATGCTCAGAAATCGCTCCTGGCAGGCTCAGGGGACCATATGGGATGCTGGGGTTTGAACCACTGTCCTTCTGCATGCAAGGCAAATGCCTTACCACTATGCTATCTCCTGGCCCCATGTTCTAGTTTCTTAATTCATGTGAGGAACTGGGGATGAATCCAGTAGGGCTGTTCCTGGACTGTCTGGGCCAATAAGAACATAGCAGGCACAGTCTTGCAAGTTGGTACAGTGGTCATTTTGGAGAGCAGGCCCATCCCAGCAGACTCAGCCATGGGGAAGCAGACTGGGCTGTGGCAAGAGCCACACTGAGGGATTTATCTCCATTTCAGATTGCAGATCCTTAGCATTGATTAAAGTTGAGAGCTCTGGTGAGACTAGAACAGAAATTGTTCAATATCTGATAAGAACAGTAAATTTGGGCCAGAGAGATAGTATGTTGGTTAAGGTGCTCATCTGATCGTGAATTGATCCCTTTACCAACTATGGTCCCAGGAGTTCTGCCAAGAGTGATCCTTGAGTGTAAGGCCCTGGTGTGGCAAAGTGTGGCCTCAAAACAAAACAGAACAAAAAGAGAAGTAAATTTAGATGATTGGATAATCTTGGAGCTACGAAGATAGCACAAAATTAAGGCACTTGCTTTGCATGAAGTCTTCCTTGGTTTGATCCCTGGCACTGCTTTGAGTACTGCTAGAAATGATCCCTAAGCACAGAGCTGGTGCTAAACCAAAGCAAGTGCTGTGACCCCACACTATCTCTCTGGCCCACAGGGTTTTTCAGAGACATTTCACTTAAGCTCTTCGGTATTTGAATATTTTCATAACTTTTATTTTTGGTTTTTGGGCAATACCCAGTGACGTTCAGGGGTTACTCCTGGCTATGCACTCAGAATCGCTCCTGACTTGGGGGACCATATGAGACACTGGGGATCAAACCCAGGTCTGTTCTGGGTCAGCCACGTGCAAGGCAAACGCCCTATGGCTCTGCTATCACTCGGGTCCCTCATAACTTTTAGAAATATATATTCTATGGTATGAGAAAGAAGTATAATATGATATTCACCAACTCACAGTATTTCTACAGATGGAGCAGCATCCTGCATTCAATATGAATTTTTGTCAGAGCTCTAAACACTGATTAAAGCAAAACCACTCTAGAGATAGGGAAATGTCTCCAAGAGCTAGAGCACGTGCTATGCCCATAAGAGCTCTGGTTCAGTCCTCAGCCCCCATCTGTGCTCTCCCAAAACTATTGGGAGCAGCCAGCCCTCAAGCACAGTGCAGAGCCAGGAGTAGCTCCTGAGCTATGTGTGCTCACAAACATACACACAAGTCCATGCTGGTGAGACACCTGAGACTCCAACATTGCCTCCTATGCTACTTCTCCAAGTTCTGGGGCACCTCAGTGAATTGTTGGGTTTCCCCATTTGAAGACCATTGGGTGGTCCAGTCTCTGGTGTTTCTTCTAACTCTATTTCTCCACCATTCCCTAATGATCCTCTCCTCTCTCACCAGTATTCACAACTACACCCCAAAGGTGGGTGAGCTGGACACACGGAAAGCTATTCGCCAGGCATTTGATGTGTGGCAGAAAGTGACCCCGCTGACCTTTGAAGAGGTGCCATATCATGAAATCAAAAGTGACCGGAAGGAGGCAGATATCATGATCTTCTTTGCTTCTGGTTTCCATGGCGATAGCTCCCCATTTGATGGGGAAGGGGGCTTCCTGGCCCATGCCTACTTCCCTGGCCCAGGAATTGGAGGAGACACACACTTTGACTCCGATGAGCCATGGACACTAGGAAATGCCAATCATGATGGTAAGGACACAACAGAACCCACTCTGGGGCAGTCCCAAAATACTATAGGATCAGTGAAAAGAACCCTGGGAAAGACATGAATTGTCCCTGAATTTTTTAGTTTTTATATCTTCTTGTCAAGAAACTCAGAAAATAGGAGGTGGGAATGGTGGTCTTGGATAATACTCAATGCCTGATCCACCAATATGGGGCCTGGGGGAGATAAGTCAGAACTTGGCAACTGGGCTAGCTGGGTTGAATCAGGAGGAGAGGTCAGGGCATGAATAATATGATAAAGGGATGAGTCAGAAGTTAGAGAGAAAGGTAAAAATGGCATGATAGCTCAAAGAGGGGCTGAACCCCATGGGCTAGCATCAGAAAGCTTCAAGTCAGTGGAATAGTGAAGTTAACCCTCTCCCACCTGGAGGTCAGCTTCATGGGCAGTGACAGGTAACTCCAGCTTCTGGGTATAGCCTGTTCATTACATTGTGAACTAGTGAATAGCATGTGAAGCCCGAGTTAGCACTGCATAGTAATAGCAACAATTACTGTGGGTTATCAAAGAGTTTCAAGGAGGATTCCCTCATAAGGCACCTGCAAAGAAGCAGGCAGGTGTATGCTATTAAGCAGAAATCTCAGATTACAAATTAGGGGCTTGAATGGTTTGACTGGCAGGTGGCAGCATCAAGGCTTGCAATGTTGTCCAATCTCCTGGCTATGTGATTATGGACACACAATGCTTTCTTAATCTCCATAAAAGGACTGAATTAGGCCATCCCCAAAGTCCCTTCCAGCTCTAGGATGAATAGGGTCCTCAAACTTTTTAAACAGGGAGCCAGTTCACTGTCCCTCAGACTATTGAAGGACCAGACTATAGTTTTATAAAAAAAAAAAAAAAAAAAAAAAAAAAAAAAAAAAAAAACTATGAACAACAGTGACCCATGGGCTGTCTTTTAAGGACCTCTGCCTGAGACTAGGAGGAGCTGAGAGACAGAGAGAAGGGGAGTCAGAGAGTAGTGCACATCCCACATATGCGCACTGTGGTCCGGGACAAATTGGCTGCTAAGCAGGACAGGCAGTAGCAGCAAAAACACCCAGCAAGCCAGATAAATGTCCTCAGTAGCCACATTTAGCCTGTGGGCCAAGTTTGAGGATCCCTGAGCCTTAGGCAGATATAAGCTTTTTTTTGTTTTGTTTTGTTTTGTTTTGTTTTTGGGCCACACCGGCGGTGCTCAGGGGTTACTCCTGGCTGTTTGCTCAGAAATAGCTCCTGGCAGGCACAGGGGACCATATGGGACACCGGGATTCGAATCAACCACCTTTGGTCCTGGATCGGCTGCTTGCAAGGCAAACGCCGCTGTGCTATCTCTCCGGGCCCTAAATAACTTTTTGTTTTGTTTTGTTTTTGGGTCACACCCGGCAGCGCTCAGGGGTTACTCCTGGCTCTATGCTCAGAAATTGCTCCTGGCAGGCTCAGGGGACCATATGGGATGCCAGGATTCAAACCGATGACCTTCTGCATGAAAGGCAAATGCCTTACCTCCATGCTATCTCTCCGGCTCCAGATATAAGCATTTTTAAGAGGGTATGGTCTCCATCCTCTGCACTGAGTTGAGCATGGGAGGCAGATGCAGACTGCACTGAAAGTGGTCACAGAGGTACCAAGAAAATTCAGTAGAGTGAGGTGGAAGGGAGGATGAGATTCTATTCAGTTAATCATAGTAAGTCAGGGCTGGAACAATAGTACAGCATGTAGGGTGCTTGCCTTGCACATGAGTTCAAGGGTTCAGTCCACAGTGAGCAATATGGTCCTCAGAGCATCAGAGGAGTGAACCTTGAGCACAGCTGGGTGTAGTTTCAAAACAAAAGCCATCATAACTGACAGGTAAATATCTTAAGACCCATGGAAAACGTTTTTCACTTTGTTTTGGAGTCATACCTGTCAGTGCTCAGGGTTTTCTCCTGACTTTGCATTCAGAAGTCACTGCTGGAAGGTTCAGGGGACAATATGGAGTACTGGAATGAACCTAATTCAGCAGCATGCAAGGCAAGAGTCCTACCCACTGTACTATTGCTTTGGGCCCTGTTTTTCCACTTTCTATGTCTTCATCCATAGATTAGTATTGTCATTCCTGTTTTATAGGCAAGTAAGCTGAGACACAGAGAAAGGTTAAGTTCTAAAGCCCTATGGTTGGGGCCAGAGCCATAGCACAGCGGTAAGGTGTTTGCCATGCATGCAGCCAACCCAGGATGAACCCAGGTTCATTTCCTGGCATCCCTATGGTCCTCTAAGACTGCCAGGAGCAATTTCTGAGTGCAATGCCAGGAGTATTCCTTGAGCACCACCGGTGTGACCCCAAAATCAACCCCATAGTTAAAATAAAACTTTGAAACTGGGCGTTACTCTCTAACACATACTGATAGCCCCACATCACAGGGCCTCTGGATGTGAAAGCACCTACAAGTCTTTGTGAAAGAAATTGCAGGTTTCTGGCTGCTGTCCCCTAACTTTACTGTTCTGATCCTCTAGTTCCAGGCCAGGTCTGGAAATCTTATTACTTGGTCTACCAGGGGTCTCAAATTCAATTTACCTGGGGGCCGCAGGAGGCAAAGTCGGGGTGATCCTTGAGTGCAAAGTCAGTAGTAAGCCTTGAACTTTGGGGGGTGTGACCCAAACAACTAAAACAAAACAAAACAAAAAAAGATTCCTCTAGGGCAGGGCCACAAAATGTTGTACGGAGGGCCACAAACGGCCCATGGGCTGCAAGTTTGAGACCCCTGGAACAGTTTCCAGTTTCTTATGTGCCCCCACTGTTTCCCTTACTCACTGACCTTGAGTCAGTGAGGGCTTCTGCTATAGATGTGGATTCTCACGCCCCTCTCCTGAGTCCCAGACTAAAAGAATGCTCACTTTTTTTCTGCTCACTAAAGGCCAAGAGCACCTATGCCTGTTTCACCTCGTTGGGGACCCCATCCCTGAGAATATTTTATCCCATCACAGGGATCCAAGATCTACAGCATGTTGTCTCTCAGAGAAGGCTTCCAGAGATAGTTTGGCCAAGGCTTAGCTGAGGTTAAGGAGACCTTGAACTTCCACCGTGTTCCCCACCCTCTTTCTCACTGAGCAAGTTCCTCAAACCTGGTTCCCTTGCCTAGTATCCTGGATGGTTTCCCAGCTTTCTGAATACCAATCCCTCATTTCATGCATATTCTCGGCCTCTGCTTGCTGAGAGGTTGGAAGGAAATAAGAAGAAATATTTTGAACCCCCTTTAAGTGCCAGGCACTGTTAACTGATTAGATTTTCCACAGAGCCAGAGAGAGAAATGGATTTGTGGGTGGTGCTGTGCAGCCTCAGAGGTTCTGGGGAACCCTCCTACTCCTCAGCCTTAGGCTCTACACTGCCTGTATGTCTCCCAGCTTTTAGAGACCTTGGGCCCTTCAGACTCCCAATGTAGGTATGTAGGAGGGAGCTGGGCTGAGCATGCCCTTCTATCTGTTCTACCCCACCCCATAACCACACACTTGGGATAAAATCCAAGATGGCGAATGTCCCTATGGACTAGAGCCATGATTTCCTCATGTTCTAGAAACTGAGCCTGAGCTGTTCCCATGCTGCATCCACCCAGCAGCAGGCTCCAGACCAGCAAGCAGGGGTGCTGAAGATGGTGCCTGAGAGTTCCTGAATGGAGGGGAAAGGAACCAAGATTGGGCTCCTGTGTCTGTCGGATCAGCTTAGCAAAGACACGCAGTGAGGGAGGGCACAGAGCCTCCAGGAACTTCTTGTTTATTGGCTTTCTTCTTGCTTCTAAGTTTCCATTATGGAAATTTTTAAACTCACCAAGTAGGAAGCATGAGCCTCTGAAGGCCAGGAACCACCAGCCTACTTGGCCAGTATCAGCAAGGCATCACTACTAGCTCAACCATTCTCCCCAACTTTGATATTTTGGCTGTGTTTTAAAAAATAATCTTAAGATTGGGGAAATAGCTCAGAGGACTGGAGGATCAGCTTTGCATGCAGGAGGCCTGAGTTCTAGCCCCCAGCATGCAGGGTCCCCCAAACACTGCTGGGAATGACTCCTGAGCAGGATAATTTGAGTAGCCCTAGACAGCATCAGCTGCTGCCCAAAAACATAAAAGACCTTCTTAGGTATATTTCATCTGCAAGGGGCCAAGAGTGATAGTATAGCAAGTAGGGCACTTACCTTACATGTGGTCAACCCAGGTTTAATCTTCAACCTCTCATATGGTCCTCTGAGCCCATCAGGAGTGATGCCTGAGCACAGAGCCAGGGATAATCAATGAGCATTGCTGGGTGTGGCCCCAAAACAAAAACAAAGCAAAAAAGTTTATTTCACCTGTAAATAACTCTATATCTCTAAGTGGTATATAAAAAGGTATATATAAGGTGGTTTGAGGGGAGGAGGTTTTAGGGAAAACCATACCCCCTGCTACTCAGGAGATACTCTTTGCTCTGTGCTTGGGGGTTTGCTCCTGGTGGTGCTCAGGGGACCATGTAGTACTGTGGTTGACCATGTGTGGTACTGGGTTGGCTGAATGCAAGGCAAGTGCTTTAACCCTTGGGCTATCTCTCCAGTCAATATGATTTTTAACCCACCTACAAAGTCATTACCAAACCCAAAAAAACGTTAATAGTAATTTTTAAAAAATGTAATGGGTGGTTTGCATTCATTTCTCTCAGTTATCCCCCAAACGACCTTTGGCAGTGGTTTGCCTGCATCAAGATGCAGATAGCATGTGCTTCTACGCAGCTGGCAGGGCTCAAAGTTCTTGAAGTCTCTCACTTTGTTCCCCTTTCTTCATATTTGTGGATAGAACTAGCATCACTCCTGAGGCATCTTTTAGCATTTCTCTTGCCTCCACAGTCCATTCCCCAGTGTTGGTGATTAGATTGGAGGCCTGGCAAGGGCAGGGTTCACTGTTTGGGGGAAATCCTTCCTGAGGGGCTGAGGGAGGTGGCTCATTGGCAGGACACTTGCCTTGCATATGTAAAGTCCTGGGTTTGATTCTTGACCCCAAGAGCAGTTCTCAGAGCATTGAGCTTGGAGTAGCTTCTGAACACAGCCCCTGTGCCCACCCCAAATCAAAAAAAAACAAACTACCACCACCCCACACACCAGACAGGCTAACTTTCTCTGGAAGCTCCTGGGAAGCACAGGAGACCCAGGTTACTCCATTTTTCATGATGTTGAGAAGCTGGTTCAAGTGTCAGCCTAAACCAATCATAAAATTCACCTGAGGATTAACTGGCACATGGCTGCCTAAACCCACATCCTCTCTCATTCCTGGACCCAAATCTCCTAAGCCTGTGTTCACTGGTTGTCCAGGGGAGCCCTTGACCTGGGGTGGAGAAGGCCATGTAAGGGCGGGTTGAGCCTTCACATTCAGCTGGTTTCTTGGGCTGTCTCTGGGTATGGCCTTCCCAGAGCCCAGCCATGTTCCCTTCTGCCCAAATCAGGTCTTAACCCCCATTTCACAGACTAAGAGAGTCAAGTTCTGAGCAGTTAAGAAATTTAGGTGGTTTGGGCCAGAGCAATAACACAGCAGGTAGGGTGTTTGCCTTGCACACTGCTGACCCAGATTCGATCCTCAGCATCCCAAAAGGCCTTCCCAAGTCCAACAGGAATGATTTCTAAGTGCAGAGCCAAGAGTAATCTTTGAATGCCGACAAGTGTGGCCCCCCAAAAAACAAAAGCAAAACCAAGAAATTCAGGCAATCAATTAAGAGGCAGAGCTGGGGCAAAGAAGTTTCTAGATTATTAACACTGACCTCACCAGAGGTTTCTGCTGCGCCTGGAAAAATACCAAACTTTTGGTGTTATTCATCTTCTGTGCTGATACTTCCCTCACCCTGTCAGGCCTGCCCTTCAGGGACTGAGGTCAAGTGGGGGTGGGGTGAGCATCTGCCAGTAAACAGCCTCTGGAGTACCCATCCCCTAGAATGCCAGCTCCCTCCTCTTCTCTGCTTTTTGACCCTGGAATGGGCCTCCAGCCCCTGCTTACTGACACTTGGTCCCTGCTAAGAATGGAGCACAGAGCCTAGCAGAGTAAGATGCAGGCTGGCAACAGATTTAAGTCATCCCTTTTGTGACCCCTTTTGGGCACTAAGTCCCCAAAGCTGTGAATGTTGCCGGACATACTTGGATTCATGATACACTTGGTATTGCTTTGGGGACTTAGTGCCTTCAGGAACTTTTGTGGCCAAATTTTTTGTGTCCTTCAAACTGAGTGATGTGACATCACCACCACCATATCACCACCATGTAAGAAGCTAGAGTTCAGGGACTCACCAAGTGCCAGAGCCTGCTCCCCTTCCACATTCCCAGGGCTCTGCCCCTGAGGAAGAACCAGGGCAGGAGACTGAGGAGAGAGGTGGACAGCTTGTTCCAGGTCAAAGCAGTGCCCAGGAGCAGAGCCAGGCCTGGACCCCAGGAACCAAAGCAGCTGCTCAGAGATGACCTCAGCCTTCTTGCTGCCAGAGGAACCAGGGCCTGGAAAAGGAACCGGGGGTGTCCAGGCTCCCTGTGCCAGCTTGCCCTCCCTGAGCAGAAGGCCAACCCCAGGCTCCTGGCCAACTCTACAGGGCCCTTGTCCAGCCCCACTTGCTGAAGACACTCATGGTGCCAGTGGAGTGGACGCACATCCCCATCCTGGGGGCTCCTTTCCCTTTCTTAGACCCCAGCCAGGGGACCATGATCATTCCCAGTCCACACTCACCCTGCCAAGGCAGCACTGTTTATCAACATGGGACAGGTTCCCTAACCCTTGGATGTGGCAGGGGTGGGTTTGTGATATGCCTTGAGGCTGGTCAGTACCTGGGCACTCAAGAACCAGATCAGGGCCAGAAAGAAGCTGCCCTGGGTGCACAGGGTCCAGACAGTTAATACAACTTCCTGCCCCTGATCTCTTTCCCAAATTTGGGGTTACTTATTCTTACCAAAGTCAGGCTTTGCCCTGCCTGGGTGATTGCTTGAAGAGTATCTGACAGAATCAGGGGGGCTGGTTAGCTGACTGGAATGCAGTCTTCCAACTGGGGTCAATCCCCAGCACTACCTGGTCCCTCGGGCTTTATTGGGCACAGTTTCTGAGTTTTAGCACAGCTCAGGATTTGGTCACAAACTGTCCCCCCAAACAAAAAGGCATCTATCTTACTGGCACCCCACTGGCCTTGTGCTGCTGTCCAGGCACCAGGATTGTTCCTGACCAAAGGTGGTGGGTTCTTTGTATGCACCAGCATCTGCCACCATCTCTCTGTGCCAAAGGTCCATTCGGCGGTGTCCCCCTCAGTGGGGAGGAAAAGGGACTCAGGAAGTTGAGGCTATGAAGTTGGAACAGACCTGTGCTGCTTGTGGTCCAGCCCAGGACCCAGCCTTGCAGCCCCTCTGTGCATGCTTGGCCTCCTGCACTAACATTAGATTCCTGCCTCTTCTACCTAACTGAAGCACACTGTGTCTACTGGGACAGAGGCTTACTGCACCACTAGGGGTCTCCTGAGGCCTACAGACCACCAGCCTGTCATCCCCAAGACTCCGCTCTGCTTGTTGCCTCTAGCTTGGCTCTTTTCACCACTCCCCTGCACTCTCTACCTGCTCCTAAGCAGCCCCTGGTCCCATTACCCAGGAATCTTCCCTTCACCTGCAGCCTGTGCTGTCAGGGGCTCACTGTGTCACACAAGCTCGCACGCACATCCACTGGCCAGATTCCTGAACACAGCATCTCAGGGCTGACCTCATCTCTCAGGGATCCTACCTTTGTGCTTTGTTCCTGAGCCAAGTGAAATTAAAGCTCTTATCTCTGGCACTGGTTTTCCTGGCATTGCCTCTGCCAGGAACGCCACTCCCTCCCCTCTTCACCTCTGCCCCACTCCCAACCTTGGCTAATGTCTTACCTTACAACACTCCACTCAAGCTTGCCTTCACCAAGCCTCCATGAGCATATTTGCTTAGTGTAAATGACTCCTCCGGTCCTCCCTTGATCCTTAGACTCTTAGATAGCTCTTCAAACTCTGGGAGATTAGTAACTCAAGAGATGGCACAAGGAAGAGCATTTGCCTTGTACTGGGCTGTCTGGGGTTTGATCACTGGCACCACATATGGTCCCCCAAGCCCTGCTAAGAGTGATCCCTGAGTGCAGGAGAGGAATAAGGCCTGCCCCTCCCCAAAAAATAGGCTGAAGTGATAGCACAGCAGGTACATTTGCCTTGCACACGGCCAACCCAGGTTTGATCCCTCAAGCATCCCATATGGTCCCCTGAGCCTGCTAGGAGCAATTTCTGAGCTCTGAGCCAGGAGTAATCCCTGAGTGCCACCAGGTATGGCCCGAAAAACAAACAAACCAAAAATACCATAAATTTGGGAGGCTCAGTCTCACTTATGTGCCACCACCTCCAGTTTTGAGGAGAGTCTTGGAAGGTAGAGGGTGGTCTGTTCTGTGTCCCAAGTCTGTCCAAAACCCATGGACTTAGTGCCAGATGAAGAAAAGGATCCACCTGCACTATCACTTAAGGGTTCCCTGGACACCTCGATCCCCCTCTCCACAGGAAATGACCTCTTTCTGGTGGCCGTGCACGAGCTGGGCCATGCGCTGGGGCTGGAGCACTCCAATGACCCCAGTGCCATCATGGCGCCCTTCTACCAGTACATGGAGACACACAACTTCAAGCTGCCTCAGGACGACCTTCAGGGCATCCAGAAGATCTACGGTGCGTGGCCAGGGGTCAGGGGGTGGGCCCATTCCCTCCTGGGAATGCTAGGGGGTGGGGATGCACCCTCCGGTTAACCACTGTATTGTGTGATCTGTGCCAGCTTCTGATGGCTGCAGAACCAAAGGGGGAAAGACCCCTACCACTGCCCTGGCCCACTCAAGAAACCCAATAGAGGGTCTGAGCTGCAACTGGGAGGGACAAAAGGAGGGGAGTCCCACCCACATCTCCACTTTACTCTGCAAGGCTTCCATTTTGACCCAAATACTGGACAGTATTGGGGGGGGGGGTCAGACTGGGCAACTAAACTGATCCTTCCAGTGATGGAGCAAGCCCACCCTGAGCCTGGCCTTATGCGGTATCCCCATCACCCACCCCATGCCTGGCTCTCTGAGAGTCACCCCCTGGATCACATGTGTGTCCATGTTGCAAAGGACACAGGAGGGAAGGGATCTCCCCAGAGAAATCCACAGCGGGGACTATAGGGACTAGAAGATATTTGGGAAGGAGAGGGGAACAGGATGTGCTGAGACCTTAGATACGAGGGTGAGGGAGGATACCACAAACACACACACACACACACACACACACACTCTCTCTCTCTCTCTCTCTCTCTCTCTCTCTCTCTCTCTCTCTCTCACACACACACACACACACACACACACACACACACACACACACACACACACACACACATACTGCTTCTGGCCTTTACAGTTGAAGGACAATCAGGTTTATCTGCCTGAAGTTCAGAAATCCAGTATGAGGGCCGAAGAGATAGCACAGCGGCGTTTGCCTTGCAAGCAGCCGACCCAGGACTTAAGGTGGTTGGTTCGAATCCCGGAGTCCCATATGGTCCCCCGTGCCTGCCAGAAGCTATTTCTGAGCGCATAGCCAGAAGTAACTCCTGAGCACCGCTGGGTGTGGCCCAAAAACAAAAACAGAAATCCAGTCTGGGTCATTGTTTTCAAATATTTAGTGTCCAGTATTATTAGTCACAGGTCTGTAAGGGTATTCAAATTCAAGTGTATATTAATCAGAATTAGGACCCAAGTGATAGCATAAGGGCTAAAAAAAAAAAGGCATTTTGGAGGGGGTCGCACCCGGCAGCAGTCAGGGGTTACTTCTGGCTCCATGCTCAGAAATCACTCCTGATAGGCTCAGGGGACCATGTGGGATGCAGGGATTTGAACCAATGACCTTCGGCATGAAAGGCAAACGCCTTACCTCAATGCTATCTCTCCAGCCCCCCAAAAAGGCATTTTTATAGCACAGTGGGTAAGGCCTTGCATGCAGCCAACCCAGGTTCAATTCCCAGAATCCCATATGGTCCCCTGAGCATAGTAATTTTTGAGTGCAGAGCCAGAAATAACTCTGAGAGTTGCCATGTGTGACACACAAAAAATAAAAATAAAAATAAATTAAAAAAAAATAAAGGCTTTTGCCTTGCATGTGGCTAACCCATGGCATCACATATAATTACCTCAAGCACTTCAGGAAGTGGTTCCTAAACACAGAGCTTGGAACAAGTTCCAAGTACCACCAAACTCTCCCCCTGCAAATAAACAGATTTTCAGGTGCTGAGTGAGTAGGGCACTTGCCTTGCAAGATGCAGACTCTGATTTGAACTCTTATACCACATGTGGTCCCTGCAAACATCTCCAGGAGTGATCTCTGAGTACAGAAGTAGTAAAAGCACTGAGTACAGTTGGATGTGCCAAAAAAAAAAAATTAGATTTTCAGTGCTTGCATTGATTTCAAGTGTTTAGTAGCCACTTGTGTCTCAAGTTGGCTGTATGGACAATATGAGCCACTCTAGGCCCACACTTTCTGCTGTCCAGCACCAGCCCCTGGCACAGCTCCAAGGTCAAAGGTCTTGAATGAGAGTATCAGAGCCTGAGGAGGTGTTTCTCAGGTTGACCATCCAGCAGACTCACGTTGGATTTTAAAAAGAAAAAAAATATGCACATCCATCACTCACCCTGGAAGTTGGGTTATAATTCCAAACCTGAGGCTTGCATGCTGAGCATCCGGAGTTGCAGAAGCTCCCCAGGTGACAGAAGGTAAGTACCCAGATATTAACTCAGCCAGGAGAGAAGAGAGCAGGCTTAAAAAGCTCCATTTTCTGGAAAGTGAGAGAGTCAGGACTGGGGAGGGACAGCAGAGTCAAGAGGGAATAGATGGCCTTGTCTCCCAGCTGGCAGGCACAAAGAGGTGAAGGGCTGGGAGCCTTGGAAAAGTTGCCCTTCCTCTAAGATACAGCCCTCTCTCCAGGACCCCCCGCCGAGCCCCTGGAGCCCACCAGACCCCTCCCCACGCTCCCCGTCCGCAGGATCCACTCTCCTTCCGAGAGGAAACACGAGCGCCATCCCCGACCCCCACGGCCGCCCCTTGGGGACCGCCCCTCCACACCAGGCTCCAAACCCAACATCTGTGATGGCAACTTCAACACAGTGGCGCTGTTCCGGGGCGAGATGTTTGTGTTTAAGGTAAGGCCAGTTTCTGACGTGCCCTTCCCTTTCCATTCCTTCTGGTACTTAGGGATCCAGCAGGCTGCTGCTGGGGTCTCCTCCAGCTTTTGCTGGTGAATGAATGTTAGCCAAGACAGAGGAAGAAAGGCCCAAGACTTGAACTTTCTCGTGGGCTCCTACCTTCCTTCGCATTAGATAATGCGAAGATAACCCAGGGGGGCTACCCACCAACCTGTGATCTGTCCTGCTCCCCACAAATGGAGTCCATGGCCATGGTCATCACTATTCATGCCCCCACTGAGTGGTCCTGAGACAATAGCATGCACTGCTCTAATGACTTTCTGTCATAGATGTGAACGTGTTGGTAAAACCCCCTTCAAAGGCTATGTCTGTTTTGGTTTGGTTTGGTTTGGGGCCACAACTGGCAGTGCTTAGGGGTTACTCGAGGCTCTGCTCTCAGAAAACTGCTCCTGGCAGGCTTGGGTGACCATATGGAATACCAGGGATCGAATCTAGGTCCACCCTGTGTTGGCCACGTGCAAAGCAAAAGCCTACCACTGTGCTATTGCTCCAGCCCCCAAAGCCTATGTCTGGGGACAAATAGTACAGTGGGTAGAGCACTTGTGTTGCATGCCAGCTAATCCA
Source organism: Suncus etruscus (assembly GCF_024139225.1). Lineage (NCBI taxonomy): Eukaryota > Metazoa > Chordata > Mammalia > Eulipotyphla > Soricidae > Suncus > Suncus etruscus. Next base: position 17,521,254 of record NC_064856.1, on the reverse strand, counting down.
GGTTTTATCCTTGGACCTCATATCGTACCCCCAAACCTCAGCAGGAGTGATTTCTGAGCACAGACTCAGGAGTAAGCCATGAGCACGGTCAGATGTGGCCCAAAACACCAAAACAAAGGCTTCATGGGACTGGTGGCGCATTTTCCACAGAGTTTTCCCCAGGTAGCTCTGGATTATGGCATCACACTTGCACAGACGGAAGTGCTGAGTGCTGTGGGCCCAGGCATCTGAGTGCAGAGAACCTTTCTTTACCAGACTCTTGGCCTATAGAGCTGCCCTTTACTCAAGGCACTTCCTCTCTCACCACTCCCTGAACCACGTTTGTACTCAGTCCAAGGCTTCCCCACGGCCTGCTTCCCACGGGTACCTGCCCTGCTGGAGTGCCCTCTGCCAGCTTCAGGAACCAGGAAACCTCCTGCCTTCCCAGGAGAGTCCCTATGTCAGAGACTCTCTTCTGCCCCCATGTGGCCACTCCTGGCCCTGACACATCCCCCTGACTCCTCCACTCAATCCTTCCTTCCCCAAATTTAGGCACCGTCTCAAGCCCCACTCCCACCCCCGCGCAAGCCAAGGTCAAGGCAGCTGCGCAGTCACTAGCAGCCCATCTTCCTACCTGGGCTCTGCAAGTCAGAAGCAGCAAATGGACGGAGTCTAGGAAGGGTTGTGAAGTGAGCCCAGGGGAGAGAGGCGCGCTGAGCCCCAGGATTGTGCACACACACAGCCAATCCCAGTTTGATTGTGATCATTAAGTTCAGAGGCAAGGGTTTGCCATTTTTCTTCCCCCACCCACCCCCGCCTCCCAGGATCGCTGGTTCTGGCGCCTGCGCAATAACCGGGTGCAGGAGGGCTACCCCATGCAGATCGAGCAGTTCTGGAAGGGTCTACCCGCTCGCATTGACGCCGCCTACGAAAGGGCTGATGGAAGATTTGTGTTCTTCAAAGGTAATGTGGCCTGTAGGGAGATTTTCCTACCCACCCCCGTGTTCCCCACTGAAGAGGGGTGGGAGCAGATGGCCACCCAGGCCCTGCCAGATCTCACAAAGACCCTGACATCAGGCTGGACAGGAGGCTGCAGGTGGGCATAGAGGACAGGGGTGTACCCCACCCTCATGAGAAAGGAGGGTGCTTCCCTGGTCTCCGTGCAGAGCCACCCTGCAAGGGATAGAATAGGTGCCCAAAGGGAAGAGGTCACTTAGGCTGGAGCTGGCAAGGCAGGGAGTGCGACCCTGGGTGGGACGGGGGGGGGGGGGGGGTCCCATCAATGAGTAAGACTTGGGCCAGGCCCAGCTGGGCAAAATTCATGAGTGAGAGATGACTCATTCTTCCCAGGGATCCTCCCAGGAAACAGCTCAGGTAAAGTAATGCAAGGACAGGCATGCTCATACAAAGGAGGCTCGACAACCTGGCACCCTACCTGGGACGTGGGAAGAGACCTGGAAAGGACTGCCAGGCCGTAAAATGGTCTCGATTCCTAGGGTGCTGGAAGGGCAGAGCCAAAGGGTAGGGCAGGCAGCTGGTATAGGGCAGAGGTGGGAGCCATCCTGAGGTGCAGAGACTAGGGCTGTGCATCCTCTCCTGGAAGCAGCATCCAGACTCAGCCAAGAAGGGCTCTCAATGAGATCCATTGACTGTGTGCTGTGTGTGTTCCACACTGCAGGAGCCACTGAGTCCCCTGGGAGCAACCCCCTGAGCACTGAGTCAGGAGTAGCCTCCAAGCATCACCAGTAGCCCCCCAAAAATAAAGGAATTAAAGATAGTACAGTGAGTTAGTTCCTAGCCTTGCCCATGGCCAAACTGGTTTGATCCCCAAGTACCCCATCTAGTCCCTCAAGCACTGCCAGAAGTGATCCCTGAGCATAGAGCTGGGAATAAGCCCTGAACACCACTGGATGTGGCCCAAAAACTAAAACAGGGGCTCATGAGAGACAAACTATGAAGGACTACGAAGAGGAGGAAATAGGGACCAAAAGTTTTTGTTGGGGATCAAGAGGTAGAAGGTGATGCTAGAACCAGGGCAGACTAACAGGAGAGGTACAGAGAGGCTGGACTCTGGTCCCTGGAGCTGGGAAAGGGGGAGCAGGAGCTGCAGCCTCCCAGCTGGGTGGAGGGGAAGTTGCCAGCTGGTGAGGAACCACGAGGAGCCAGACTCGGCCCCAAGGCCAGGAGTGAATGACATGATGAGACAGGGCCCGGACACTATGCCTTCTAGTTTGGGCTCCTGAGCCCTGCCTAGATGTCAGTCTCCTGCAGGGCCACCATGCCAGCCCAAGGCTCTGTTTGCTTGATGCTCAGCACATACCCCCACCAGTGTCATCAGTCCCAGCAGGTGAATGTGGCACCTGCACTCAACCCCTTCCCATCTGGCACCCACTGGCTGACCCTGATTCCTCTTGGCTACAGGTGACAAGTACTGGGTGTTCAAGGAGGTGACGGTGGAGCCTGGATACCCCCACAGCCTGGGGGAGCTGGGCAGCTGTCTGCCCCGAGAGGGCATCGACACAGCTCTGCGCTGGGAGCCTGTGGGCAAGACCTACTTTTTCAAAGGCGAGCGGTATTGGCGCTACAGTGAGGAGCGGCGGGCCACGGACCCTGGCTACCCCAAACCCATCACCGTTTGGAAGGGCATCCCGCAGGCACCCCAGGGAGCCTTCATCAGCAAGGAGGGATGTGCGTGAGAGCCCAATGGGGGCGGGGATGGGAATTTCAGGGGCCTATGCTTGGGGGGGGGGGGAATGAGCTATACCACCTGATAGCAAGACCTGTCTCCTTCCTATCCATGTCCCCACCGTGAGTGAATTCTCTTGCTAGCCACCAAGCTTGGGCTTCTCAGTGCACAGCCAAGATGCTTTTGCAGCCTGAGATCTTATAAATGTAGAGTAGGGATACAAGCAGTTTAGATGGACAAGCCCGGCCTTGAAGCAGGAAGATGGAGATTCCTTTTTCTTTTTTTTCTTTTTTTCTTTTTAATTAATGAGACATTTCCTAAGCTGCACAGAGGTCTTCACAACCTGAGCTTCCCTGTGACTGTTGGTTGAGTACAGACACACCCACTTTGGCCCCTCACCATGAGTTTTTCCAGCTTCCTCCTCTTTGGAACGGAGATGGTGATGGTACCTCCCTCAGAGCTCAGTCAAGTGGTCTGTAGCATTTTCCTCACCATTCTTTGATTTCACTTATTTGAAACAAATCAGCCCCACTCACAGCACAGTCTGTGAGGCTGGGAGGGAGTAGGAACTCCATTGTACCCCCAGCTCCTAGTCCAGAGGCAATTAAAAATAAACCAGAAGGCAGTACCTGCAGTGGATGAAAAGAGCTGCTGGAGAGGGTTAGGGGAGCCAGGAAGGGCTGTGCCCCTGAGCAACCCCGGAGATAAACCTGGAGACTGAGCAATGTGGGTGTGACCTCCCCTACAAATAAACGACCATTTCTGGAAGTCTTGGAGTGGCCGCCGTCCTGGCCAGCAAGGTCCCAGAGACCTGATCTGTGCTATATGCTGATGTGTCCCAAATCCTAAGAATGATCCCAGACAAGTAACAGGGAAGGGACAAGACCAGACATCTCCCTTCACCCCTCCGCTTAGGCAGGAGCATCACCGAGGCCCTCAGCAGGAGACCCGAGCAGACAAGAGCATGGGTGGTGGCGTGTATGTGAACAGTGATGGAATGAACCCCAGGGTTGAGAAGTGCTGTCGGGACAGGACGAACCCCATTTGCTGACTCTGCTTTAGGACCAGGTGGCTTCCCAGTCCCTAGAAGAGGGGTTGAACAGCCCCGAGCCCCAGGAGCCCACCCACTGGCTGGTGAGGACACCCCACCCTACCTGCCACATCCAGCCAAGGGGTCCTGCCCCCAGCCCACCATCACACCCTGTGCCAAAGGGTGACACAGCTGTGTCTCTGCAGATTACACCTACTTCTACAAGGGCCGGGACTACTGGAAGTTTGACAACCAGAAGCTAAGCGTGGAGCCTGGCTACCCACGCAACATCCTGCGTGACTGGATGGGCTGCAACCAGAAGGAGGTGGAGCGGCGCAAAGAGCGGCGGCTGCCCCAGGACGATGTGGACATCATGGTGACCATCAATGATGTGCCAGGCTCTGTGAATGCAGTGGCCGTGGTCATCCCCTGCATCCTCTCTCTCTGCATCCTGGTGCTGGTCTACACCATCTTCCAGTTCAAGAACAAGGCGGGCCCTCAGCCCGTCACCTACTATAAGCGGCCGGTCCAGGAGTGGGTGTGAGCAGTCCAGAGCCTCTGTGCACATGGTCCGGCCAGCCAGGCCCTTCCTCATCAGGGTCTGAGGGCAGTGCTGGCCACTGCTCCTGGGGCCAACAGAGCCCTAGGCCAGGGGGGATGCAGCAAAAGGAGTGGGTGTTTTGACCTAAGCGTAGGGCCAGCAAAAGGAGTGGGTGTTTTGACCAGGCGTAGGGCTGCACCCAAGGGCAGGTATCTGGCACTCAGCTGCCAGCCCTGTCCTGAGCCAACTGTTCCTACTCATAGGAACAGTTGGGCCTGTGGGCAGGAGGCAGCAAGCATGCTGGGAGGTGCCCTGTGGTATCCATGAGGCAACCAGCTCCTGCCTACTGGGCCTAGCACCTTTGTGGGAAGCCAGCACACAGCTCTCAGCCCCATCTGGGAGACCCACCAGTCCTGGTCCCCTTTTGTTAACACCTGCTGGTCAGATGTCCTCCCCTACCCCACCCCACTGTGCTCCAAGGCAACAGGACTGCTGTTGCCACCACAGTGGGCCAAAGAGCTAGGTTTCTCCTGCTGGCAGACAGCAGATCCCTCAGGAAACCTGCTCTACATACCAGGCTCATGTAAAACCCCAGTTTTGGGTCACATGCTGCAGGCAGGGCTGTGGCCCAACTGGGTCTAGCAAGGACCCAGCTGTCACATATGAATATTTAAGCGTCCTGTCACTACTGTTTTAAAGTCCCATTCTGCAAAGGTTGTCTTGGCGAAAAGGCCAAAGTGGCTGGCTCTTCCCCACCCAGGCGATAGGGACCAAGGTGCTGCTAAGGCCATTCTAGTGCCCCACACACCAGGAGCTGGGTCTTGCTTTAGTGAAACTAAAGGGCTGGAGCAGAAGTGGACCCCATTTCCAGAGGATGAACCGGGTCTGGGCTTCCGCTAACCCCTACCAGCCCTGGCCCTCTCCCTGACCCCGCAGGCCTCATGCCTGCTGTAGCCTGTGACTGTGGCTGCCCTGGAAAGGGTCCAGGGCAATCTCCTAAAGGCTGAACACAAATCCAGACTCAGTCTCTTGGCCTAGAAGCAGTATTTAAGCCCACAGGGTTGGCCCAGGCTAACCCTCCTCACTGGGTGCAACTGGTAGCAGCCCCAAGCCAGGCCCTTCCTGATCTTTCTGGGCCCACACTCTACAAAGAATCCCTAAGGCTCGGCCTGCCTCATGCTAATTCAGTAAGGGGAGCCCAGCTGCCAGACATGTGGCAGCTCTCTGCCAAAGCCTAGGGGAGGTAGCAAACTTTAGGGCCCTGGCTGGACCTCAGATTCTACCCAGACCCGCTGAGCCTTGTTAGGCCTTGCCCCCACCCGTGTGACCTCCGGGCTACTATTGGCTGAGCCCATAGTAGACAGGGACTTGGGCTGCCTTAGGCGCTATCTCCAGCAGAGCCTCTCATCCCAGAGGTGGGAAGAGAGTGGGCCCACTGTGTTCCTTGTCATCATCCTTGTTTCTTTCTCATATTGGCCAAGGGCGGGCTCCCTGGGGCAGGTGGAAAACAGTTGTGGAGATCTTACTGATTCGTAGGTTTGTACAGTGTTTTATACTTTGCAAAGCACTTTATTAGCTCATACCTGTCCACTCACATCCAATTCACAGAGGCCCGGGGAGGCTGGGGGGAAACTCTCACTGTGCCCTCAACCAAAGCACAGAGAGGCTGTCGCTGACCTTAGCTCTCCAGGGGGCTCACTGGGCCATGGGTCCCCACCTAGGGACCCTCCTAGGATCCAGGATGAGATCAGAAGTGTCTCTTTTATCCATTTTTTTCCCTAGCCTCTTTTTCCCCTTTCCTGGTCCCTCTACTCCTCAGGTTGGTGCTCTCACTTCTTGAAAGCCCTAGACACCCCCTCCCCAGCCTCCCACTGGCTCCTGGGACCACCAAGGCCAGCTGAGACAGAGCAGGAGATGAGGCAGGCAGCCCCAGCTGCGGAGGGGAGGGATGCAGGGCCAGGCTCCGAGAGGGCTTGGCCTGGGCCGTCCATCTTGGCTCTCCTGCCTTGTGGTTATCTGTGTGTCCACCACCCCAGGACAGGGCAGACAGGGGCCAAGAACTGGAGCCCCAGAGCCTCACATCCCCTCAGCCTGGGGACCATCATAGCATTTCAGTGTCGGTCACATTTTAAACTGATCAGCCTTTGTATGTTTTTTAAATCATTTCTAAATAAAACAGAAAATGCAGTGTGTCGTTTCTCTGGGAGAAGGAAGCATGCATCAGGCCCTAAAACTGGCTTGAGTTCTGGAGGAGGAAGGGGAAGGACAAGCAAGTTTCGGGGTGTCTGGTGCATCTCATTGCCATCCCAGCGAAGCCATCCCCTCTCCCCAAGACTGAGGCCCAGTGTTGCTGGAGCGCAAAAGGACAGTCCGAGAACATCTCGTTAGGCTCCAAGAGACGGCGTCACCGGCCCTAGCAGTAACGGGGTCAGTGTGGCTGTGACGTCGCTTTCTCTCGTCGGGGCACAGGGCACCCCGACCAAGGTCGCAAGCAGAGGAGACAAGGTGAGGTCTTGGCAGTAGCCCCGGGGGCTTCCCGGGGGCGCTGGTCTGGTTCTGATGACCCAGAAACGGGCTGCGGGGCTGGAGGCGCAGGCAGGGAAGCACACCGAGGCCAGTAGGCCCGAGACCTCTTCCACGCGGTGCACGCGGGCGGGGCTGGGTGAGGTGGAGGTCGACGGGCCCCCGCCAGGGAGGGCGACAGACACCGGTCGCGGGCACAGTGGGTCAGTACCAGGAGGTGCAGGCGATGAGGAAGCGCACGTCCTCCAGCGGGCCCCAGGGCCCACACTCGGGCCGCGGGCGCTCCGAAGCCCCAGGGTCCGGCGGGGGCCGCGCCGGCTCCGGGGAGGCCTGACCGCCGCTCAGCCCAGCGCCCATAGTGGGTAGAGACCAGCCCGTCAGAAGGGTTCTCGCTCGCGTCCCCGGGCGCCCGGCCAGCCCAGGCCCTCACCTCGAGCACCAGAAGGGAGGGAGACGAGACGAGACGTTCCGTTGCGTTCCGTACCCTGCGCTCGCCACCCGGTTCTTCCCCGCGGGGGACGTGGCGCCACCGCGCAGGCCCAGCCGTCGCCAGCGCCGCGCCCCAGGGGTGGGGCCAGGGTGCTCGCCCACCCACTCGCCGCCGCCAGCCCCACCCAGGCCCCGCCCAGCCACCGCGGGCCTCCGCCCACCACGCGCCCTAGGAGAGGATTCGGCAAAACCTCAGGGGCCCGCAAGCAGTCAGGCCAGCAGTCGGAGAAGACTGCGGCGGGGCGATTGGTGGCTTATAGGACTAAGTACATAACTTGCATGGAGAGGTTCCAAGTTTGATGGCTGGTTCTCCAAAGGAGAGCTGGAACAGAGCATTACTCTGTTTTGTTTTGTTTTGTTTTGTTTTGGGGGGGGGGAAGGCCCACACAAGGTGGCGCTCAGAAATCGCTCCTGGGGCGGGAGAGAGAGCATGGAGGTAGTGCGTTTGCCTTGCATGCAGGACGGTAGTTCAAATCCGGGCATCCCATATTGTCCACCGAGCCTACCAGGAATGATTTCTAAGCATAGAGCCAGGAGTTACCCCTGAGCGCTTCCAGGTGTGATCCAAAAACCAAAAGAAAAGAAAAAAAAAATCGCTCCTGGCTTGGGGGACCGTATAGGACGAGGAGAGACATTGAACCCGCGGTCCGGCCTGAGACAAACGCCCTACCGCAGCACCAGCACCATCGCTCCAGCCCCTTAAGCCTGAGGCTTTGAAAAACCTGGTAACCAGGGTGGAGACTACAACTTGATCTTGCCCTGGGATCCAACAATGATAGACAGATGGGGACCATGGAACCTAGGTGTCAGTGTGCATCCTAGCCCACCTTCCCCTAACCTCGATGGCGAACCTGTGGCACGAGAAGGCCTTGCAGCTAGAACTCGGGAAGGGGTCCGTGATTAAGATATGCCGTGCGGCGGGAGGCGAGTGTGCCGGTGTCTGCTTTGCAGCTCACCTGGCAACAGAGCCGGGACTGGCCTTTGGGAGGACCAGGCATTGTGCGGCAGTTTGGGCACTCGGGCTCAAAAAGGTTAGCCATCACTGCCTAGAACAACTGGAAAGGGGGAGGGAGTGTGCTGGGTCACACTGAGTCCTCCAAACAACACATACACATCCAGAATGGCTAGAGGCAGCTGCTCTTTAATGAAGTGGCACAGGACAGCAGGCCCCTCAGCAAGAGCAATCAGCACAAACTGCTGACTGTGAATACAAGTGGCAGATTTTTTTGCAGCAATTATGTAGTCAGGTGATGCAATTGGATGAATAAGGGCTGGGTCTCCAGCCACTCAGTCCAGTGACTGCCACTTTCCTGCTAACATTCAGTACAAACTGGGTAGGGTGTGGAAAGCAAGTCAAAGTCCAGAGCCGGAAGCCCAGGGAGGCCAGGGAGGTGACTCAAGTGAGGCTAAAAGGAAAGAGAAAAAAAGCATAATCAGTAGGTGTTTTCCCACGTTACAGTCAAGGAGCCCAGCTCCACCCTTACCTCCTGGGCCTTTTTTTTCCACCCACCCCTTGCAGAATGCAGTTTCACATCACAATCAGTGGTTTCAGATTTAACTCCTAAGCAGGGAGGAAGATTGCCCAAATGCATGAACGGTGGCACTTAGGTGTGCACTCCAGCAAAAAAACCAGAGTAGCTGCTAAACACAATGTGGTGTGGCAGTAAAAACCAAAACCAAACTCCACTGGCTTATTAACTTAAGTATTTAAAAAACTGGTTCTAAGGGGACCAGAGAAATAGTGTGGAGGTAGGGCATTTGCCTTGCTTGCAGGACAGTGTTTCGAATCCCAGCATCCCATGTGGTCCCCCAAGCCTGCCAGGAGCGATTTCTGAGAGTAGAGCCACAAGTACCCCGAGCACTGCCGGGTGTGACCCTCGCCCCTCCCAAAAAAAAACCTGGTGTATTTGCCGACGTATAAGACAAATGGGCGTATAAGACGACCCCCTAATTTTGCAGTTAAAACATAAGTTTAGGCCTATATTCGCTGTATTGGACAGAACATTCCTGTGCTGCAACTGTATGTACCACAGTGAGCCAATCACAACAAGCAAAGGTTCAAAGGTTCTACTGTAATAAACTTCCTCTCTGACTCTGGCCAATCTGAGCAGGCTTTTTACAGTGTAGGCTTGGGTCCAGAACATCGTCTAATTTGCATGCATCAAAAGCCTGCTTGGATTGGCTGAATTAGAGAGGCGGTCCCAGCAGCCTTGCAGTGATTGGTGCAGGATCGAGTTGGAAAATTCGTTTTGTGGCAACATTCAGACAAGTTTCGTTTAGCGGCATATTGAAACTTTTTTTTTTTTTTTTTTGGTTTTTGGGCCACACCCGGCGATGCTCAGGGGTTACTCCTGGCTGTCTGCTCAGAAATAGCTCCTGGCAGGCACAGGGGGCCATATGGGACACCGGGATTCAAACCAACCACCTTTGGTCCTGGATCGGCTGCTTGCAAGGCAAACGCAGCTGTGCTATCTCTCCGGGCCCATATTGAAACATTTTTCAAGATTACTTGGCGTATAAGACGACCCCCAATTTTCGGTTGACTTTTTTTTTGTTTGTTTCAAAAGTCGTCTTATATGCCGGAAAATACGGTACATATTTCAGAGTACTCTCAACCCTGGAGATAATTCCTTTTTTTTCTTCACATATTCCATACTTCCCAACTCTAAAGAGATTTCACATCTACATATACAAACACCCACTCATTTACAGAAGCCCAGACTAAAAACCTTTGATTATTTTGGACCACACACCCAGCTGTGCCCAGGGCTTATTCCTAGCTGTGAACTCAAGCTCAGAGATCCCTCCTGGTAGGGCTCCAGGAATCATACAGGGTGCTGGGGATCAAGCACCCATCAGCTATATGCAAGGCAAGCACCTACCTTCCTGGTTCCTAGACTAAATAATGACTTCTCTGAAACTGGTGGAACTCAGGTGGTGAAGATATTAAGAATCAACTGGATATTCCCACACAAATTAAGCCAAGTCACTCTGATTTTCTCCTTTGAACACAGCTTTAGAATTATAAAAGGGGTGGGAGATAATATGTGAGAATTAGAAGGATATTACAGGGTTAGGGTGTTTGCCTTGCACATGGCTGACACAGGTTTAATCCCTCGTATTCCTACTCCAAACCTGCCAGGACTGAGTCCAAGCAAGCAAAAAAAAAAAAAAATCAGCAACCGAAAACAACTTTTTTATGTGTGTGGCCATCTTCTCTCCTGACATAATATGTAAAATCTAGAGACATAATGTTGAACTAACTTATCTGGTTACCCCACTTAAATGACAAAGCCTCGTCTCTAAGGTAAGTATCAGGTGAATGAAAAATGACTATAGGAATATGAAGGGAAATTGGAGACTTGAATATCTTCTTTAGAGGATTTCTAGTCCTTAAAGTTGGTGTTGAATTACAGCTTATTTTTTTGGGAGGAGGAGGTGTTTTTGAGACCACATATGGTGGCACTTCTGGCCCTGCCCTCACAAGTCACTTCTGGAAGGCTCAGGGGATGCCCTACCGTAGGATTACAACTTGTTTTATCCAAAACAAAGAACTTCTCTGGCTTCTTGACCCCTCTCTTTCTACATGTAAATGGCAGTTAAAAAATAATAGGGGGAAATAGCTGGTTAAATCTTGTCTGCACTCTCTACTCTGCCCAGCCCAATTGTGGATTGAGATCTTAATGAAGGTCGTTGGTTTTTGGAGGGCACATCAACCACGAGGATGAAAGCTCCAGGACCCCTCTCTTTTCACTTGGAAGTTTGGCCTGTTTTATTTTCCACATGAACCAGTTCTAGACCCATTTTTTCCAAGAAGACCACAGGTTGGAGCAATAATACAGAGGATAGGCTGCTTATCTTGCATGGCCAACATGGGTTCAATCCCCAGTATCCCACATGTCTTAAAAAGGGTCCTTAATGCGGAAGACCAGTATCTGTTTCTCTTCCAAAAGAGATTCTTGAGTTTTATATTCCAGAATCTCTGGAGATAGAATCTAAGAACCCACTTTTCTTTCTTTTTCTTTTTTCTTTTTTTTTTTTTTTTTGATTTTGGGCCAAACCCAGCAGTACTCAGGGCTTACTACTGGTTCTGAGCATAGGTTTCAATCCTGGGAAACTATAAGGCATAAGGGGTGTCTGAGATGGAACCCAGGTCATCTGCATGCAATGTATGGCTCCAGTCTCTAAGAACCCACTTTAAAAAACACAAAAGAGAACTGAGAAAATAATTTTTTGTACTCAGAAAATAATAATTCTGAGTACATGCTTTGCACACTGGTGGCCTGGGTTCAATTTCCAGAATGGCATGGCTATAGAACACTGCCAAGTCTCTCTTAAGTCTCTCTTCTCTTCTCTTCTTTCTCTCACCCTGGGAAACACACATACACACACACACACACACACACACACACACACACACACACACACACGCACTCACGCACACACGCATGCACTCACGCACACACGCGCCAAGAACAAGTTATTTTTGAGCACACAGTCAAGAGTAACTCCTGAGCATCATTGGGTGTGGCCCAAAACTCAAAAACTTTTTTTAAAAATTCCACACTCCTATGCTGCACATGTGCTCAACTCAAGAGTCTTCTCTAGCCCATAACTAAAACTTCATACAAAACCCACCCCCCTTCCGGAAGATCAGGAAATCCTGTTTTATATTTTGGGGAGCTGCTTTGTTTTATTTTTGTTTTGGGGTCATACCCAACATTGCTCAAGACTTACTCCTAACTCTAGACTCAGGAAATTACATGGGGGATTTTATTCATTTTGCCTCTGAAAGATCCAGGTGTAATACTAGAACCACATGGTCCTCCAATACTGCCAAAAGCAGTATCTGAGCACAGAGCTAGGAATTGCCCCTTATTACCACTATTGTGTCCACAAACCTCAATTTCCCATCAACTTCCCAAAAGACAGATTAGAGGGGAGCTATGCTGAGAGGATACTGATGTGAATTTCAAAGACAGAGATGAGTAAACAGAAGCTCAAGTAAGGCCTTCTGGTGAGAACCTACCAGCATGTACGCTGTGGTGCCCATTCTAATGCTGTATGTCTATCCCCGGCCCTCTATACGCAGAAGAGAGGTAAGATACCTGTCAATAAGAGAATCCCGCATGCTGGTAGCAATGGTGCTGGGTTGGGCTTCATTCAGCTTGAAGACGCTTTCCACCACCGACAGCTCTGTGCTGGTTGTGTCCAAGCCACAGAAGGCACACCAGTCATTCACCACCATCCCAGCAGCAATCACTTCACTGCCTCTGTTCACAGTGCCTGCCTGCCAATGGAAGGGCTCATCACAGATCAGCTCTGAAAGAGGAGCCTCCCCACTCTGCTTTGTAACCCAAAATCCCAGTCCCATACTGTAGTAGTTAACAGCTGGGATTCCTAAATTGCAGACACAGTGCTGTGCTTCTGTAGGAGACAGATAAGAAAACAGCAGGAATACTTACCACCAGTGGCACCTGGAGAAGAGAAGAAAGCTCATCCTGATCTTCAATTGAAGTTTTGGGATGGACCAGGCCTCCCTGGTTGCTGAAAACGCAGTAGCTCCCTACTAGCACCTGGTCAGCCACTGTCTGTCTGAAGACTTCCACCTTGAGCACATCAGCCAGGATTTCTTCTGTCTCCTATTAGGCACAGGCAATGTGCTCAGGTTTAAGAACTAGGAGGGACCCTCCACATCCAGAACCACCAGGCCAGGCTCCCTGAATCCCTCACTGTATGATATATAGATGAGTATGAAAGCCGACATAGAAAAAGATGGGGATCCAGCTTGAAGCAAAGTAAAGGCCAGCTATGAAGGCTGACTCCAAGCATCACCTGGAAAACCCTTCATATGAGCCTCTTCCCTCTGACCCACATTTAAGAGTCGATCATCTTTCCAGCCCCTGGCTATAGGATAAGGAAAGCCAATCTCAAATCTGATGATCAATAGCTTCCCTAGTTTCTGACACTGACCGTACCATGTTAAATCTTTCCTATCACTATTTCACAATGTGTCCCTGAAATGTGAGAACTCGGTAGGTATAGAGAAGTCACATGAGACACTCAAGTCCATTCAGATAGGCAAGAACAATAGTTGATCACTGATTAGATTGATCCTGTGACTCTGGGGTCAAACTAGCTTAGCTCACCCTGTCCAAATCTGGATGGACTAGCGCCACATAGTCATTGCAGGTGGTGACATTGCCCAAAGCTGAAAGACGCTCCTCTACACGCCGGATCTGCACTGAATCTGGGAGGCAGTTGCGAATGTGCTGCAATTCCTGGTCAGTTGTGTTGTTGGGTACAAGCAGACCATGTCTATTCCCTGGAAAAACACAAATTAGGGAGACCTAAGATGCGTCATGAATACATAAGATGTCTGGTAAGCAGTGGGGGCTAGGGATATAATCCAGTCCCAGAAAACTTGAAGTGCAGATCCCAGTTGTCCAACTCACCAATCTGCAACACCCACTGGAAATTTCAACATATCCCTCACTTTGGCATTATCAATCAGATCAGAGTAGAACTAGTAGGAAATGCTCTGGCATTATAATTAAAAAATGTATTTAGAGGGGCCAGAGCAGTGGCGGAAGCCGTAAGGCGTTTGCCTTGCCCACGGTTTGATCCCCTGGCATCCCATATGGTCCCCCAAGCCAGGAGTGATTTCTGAGCGCATGGCCAGGAGTAACCCCTGAGTGTGACGGGTGTGGCCCAAAAACCAAAAATAAATAATATACTTAAAAATTAAGCTAACAAGGCTAAGAAGAGGGTTAGAAGGTGAAGTACTTGCTTTGCATGCAAGGAGCCCTGGGTTCAATTCTAATTGTTTCTTTTTTTTTCAAGTCTTTTTCTTTTTTTCTCTCCTCTCCCCCTTTTGCTTGCTCCCTCACTCACTCACTCTCTCCACATTATCAATTTTGGTCAATTGGAAGCTATCCATTAAAAGGTCGTCCATGCCAAGTGTTGGGAAAGACAGAGGAAGCAATTAAAATTCTCATTCTTCTGGGCCACACCCAGCAGTGTTCCAGGGACATGTAGTGACAGGAATCAAATGTGAATTTTCTACATGTAAAGCATGTGCTCAGCCTGTAGAACTAGCTCTCTGACTCTCGTGTTTTTTGGGAATGGAAAGGGTCACACCCAGCAATGATCAGGGTTTACTACTAGCTCTGGGCTCAAAAATCATTCCTGGAGATAATCAAAGGATCATATGTAGTGCCAGGGACAAAACCTGAGTCAGCTCCATGTAGGCCAAGCACCTTAGCCACTGTTCTATCTCTCCAGCTCCCCTTTCATGTATTCTTTTTTTTTTTTTTTTTTTTTTTTTGGTTTTTGGGCCACACCCGTTTGACGCTCAGGGGTTACTCCTGGCTATGTGCTCAGAAATCGCCCCTGGCTTGGGGGGACCATATGGGACGCCGGGGGATCGAACCGCGGTCCTTCCTTGGCTAGCGCTTGCAAGGCAGACACCTTACCTCCAGCGCCACCTACCCGGCCCCCCTTTCATGTATTCTTAACAGTAAACTGGTTAAACTCTTCAGAAAATTACCTGGCATAATCTGCTACAGTAAATATTCACATATCTTGCAATATAACCATTTTTCCCTGGGTATTAAATATAGCCAATAAAATGTGTTCACCAAAAAACGTAATTAACATTGTAACAGAATAAACTGAAAATGTACTGCCCACTATCAAGACTGGATAGGCAGCACCCTGTTAACTTTTATAAATACAGTATATAATAATAAAGATTTACGGCAGTGGGGCTTGCTCATTCTCCCTTGAAAACATATCTAACTTGCTTGTCTGTGTTTCTTTGATTTCTTATTTCCACTCTAGAGAAGCCTGGTCTCTCTCCAGCACATACTTTGCTCTCTCCCCTCATGTCATTCTAAATAAGTTTCAATAAAACTATCTTGTTTAAAAAATATCATGACAGTGAGTCAGAGCAATAGTACAATGGGTAGGCACTTGTCATGCACCTATCAACCTGAATTTGATCCTAAGCACTCCATATGGTCTCTCCAAGACAGCCAGGAGTAAATCTTGAGCAAAGCTTATTCTTGGCTTTAAGGGGTGTGACCCAAAAATAAACAAAAAATTAACTGATCATATTGAATTGTTTTAAGTTGGTTTTTTGGGGGGAGGGGAGGAGGAGTCACTAGGATTACTCTTGGGTCTGTGCTCAATCATTCCTGGTAGGGCTCAGGGGACTTATAGGACACTTGGGATTGAATCTGTAGTGTCTCCAACTCATATTATAACAATGGCTAATCTTCTGGTTATCTCAGAACTCCCAAACTCAAAAAAATTTTCATCTGTTAATTTAAAAAAAAAAAGGTGGAAGGAAATAGGAGAGGCTAGAGAGAGTACAGTAGGTAAGGCACATGACTTCCATGTGGTAGACCCAGTTCAATATCTGGCATTCCATTTGTTCCCTTGAGTCAATCAACAGTGATCCTTGAGCACAGAGCCAGAAATAAGCCCTAAGAACCACCAGACAAATTCTCAAATACCCAATAAAAATATAAAGGGTGGGGCCGGAGAGATAGCATGGAGGTAAGGTGTTTGCCTTGCATGCCTAACTAAGGACAGAGATTCGAATCCTGGCATCCTATGGTCCCCTGAGCCTGCCAGGAGCGATTTCTGAGCATAGAGCCAGGAGTGACCCCTGAGCATTGCCGGGTGTGACCCAAAAACCAAAAATAAAATAAAATAAAATAAAGGGTGTGTTTGTGTACATGTAAGAAGCAAACTACTTCTCCCCTATTGTGCCAGATGTTGCTTTAAATCCTAAGATATCAGACTGTTTGTCCAAATAAGAAAACATTCAACAGAACGTTACGATCAATGAATGGTAGAGTCCCCATTCTTTATTTTTCAGAGTAAAGTGGGTGTTTTTGTAAAAAATAAAAAAATTGTGGGGCCGGGTAGGTGGCGCTGGAGGTAAGGTGTCTGCCTTGCAAGCGCTAGCCAAGGAAGGACCGTGGTTCGATCCCCCCGGCGTCCCATATGGTCCCCCCAAGCCAGGGGCGATTTCTGAGCACATAGCCAGGAGTAACCCCTGAGTGTCAAATGGGTGTGGCCCAAAAAACAAAAAACAAAAAAAACAAAAAATAAAATAAAATAAAAATAAAAAAATTGGGGCCAGATAGTACAGCAGTAGGGTGTTTGCCTTGCAAGCGGCCGACCCAGGACCAAAGGTAGTTCAAATTCCAGCATCCCATATGGTCTCCCATGCCTGCCAGGAGCAATTTCTGAGCAGATAGCCAGGAGTAACCCCTGAACGCAGCCAGCTGTGGCCCAAAAAACAAAAACAAACAAAAAAAATTAAAAAAAAATTAATTTAAGCAAATAGTTTTATTAGAAAATATGAGAAAAAAGAGAGAAGGAAGCCTCATAAAGAATCCTGTATCTAGGGGGCCAGAGAGATAGCACAGCGGTGGGGCATTTGCCTTGCATGTGGCCGACCAGGAGGGATCCAGTTCGATTCCCAGTAACCCATACGATGCCTCTCAGCCTGCCAGGGGTGATTTCTGAGTGCAGAGCCAGGAGTCATCCCTGAGCATCCCTGCTAGGTGTGGCCCAGAAACCAAACAACCAATCAATCAAGTTAAAAAAAATTCCTGTATCTCGGCCCGGAGAGAGAACAGCGGGGTTTGCCTTGCAAGCAGCCAATCCAGGACCAAAGGTGGTTGGTTCGAATCCCGGTGTCCCATATGGTCCCCTGTGCCTGCCAGGAGCTATTTCTGAACAGACAGCCAGGAGTAACCCCTAAGCATCACCGGGTGTGGCTCAAAAAAAAAAAAAATTCCTGTATCTCAAGTGGGGGTGAGGACAATTTCAGAGTAGAACACAACCACAAACCCTCCCAACAATAAGTTAATCTCTTCTATTTTCTGTTTCTGTCTGTCTGTCTGTCTGTCTGTCTCTCTCTCTCTCTCTCTCACACACACACACACACACACACACACACACACACGCACCATTTTTTTTAAATGTCAAGAATAGAAGTTTCTCAAAATAATTAAGGCAAGGTCACCCAGGTTTTAGGTAAAAATAAAGAAACTGGGGCCAGAAACTAATACAGTGAGTAGGGAGTAGGGCATCTGCCTTGCATGTGGACCATCCAGGTTCAATCATGGACATCCCGTAAGGTTCCTTACCACCATCAGGAGTGACCTGAGTGCAGTCAGGAATAAGCACTGATCATCAACAGGTGTGGTCCAAAAGCCAAAAAAATGAAAAAATGAGAAAATAAGTTCTGACATGACCCCAAAAAGATTTAAAAAGGAAAATAGCAGAATAGCATAAGTGAAAGATCCGGCCTCAAACACACTCACCCCAGTGCTGGGAGAACGTGAGAGACAGAAAGGAACATGGCAAAGAAGCCAGGGGAACTTAGGATGGCCACAAAGATCCAGAATCTTGTCATCTTTTTAGGAGGCAGAAACAGAAGCTAGGAAACAGGAACCAACTTCCCAAGGTCTTGTTTGACACTGGGCGTGGAGCCTGGTGAGTCATTCACGGAGGTCACATATGGAGTTTGCTCAACTTTCAGGATCTCAGCTTTTCAGAGGAAACCGGGTGGGGAGGAGAGGGGGGTCGAAGGGAATGCACCGAACCCGAATATTTTTCACCCCCCAAGAGTCTTGCCAGAGGCACCCACACACGCACACCCACTTCATCTGTTGACACTTCTGCGAGGTCCGGTCCAGCCCTGGGAGATCCGCCAGCAGCGGGAGGTGGGGTAGGGGTGGTGGAAGGGGGGGAGGCTATAGGTTGAAGGGGGGGGACCCGCGGCGAGACGCTGGGCGCTAGGAGACCCCCGCGTCGCTCGGCCCTCTTACCCACACACATGCGCCCGATGATTCGGCAGCCGGCGATGGACGCGTGCACCACGGGGATGGTGTCGGAGAGCTCGCCCTCGAACACGCTGCGGGGACAGGGGGGCTGCTCTGAGGCCCGGGACCGCGCGAGTGGCCCCGGTCTGCGGCGGGGCACCCCCCGTGACCTGCCCTCCTCGGGGGGCGCCGCCGCACCTGTAGAAGTTCTCCGAGCCTCCGATGGCCACCAGGCAGTAGGTGTTGGTGAGCTTGGCGAAGCAGCCGACCTCGCAGTTGTTCTCGAACGACGCTCGGACCGCCATGGGGCTGGGGGCTGCGAGGCGGGAGGGCGAGGGACGAGAGGACGAGCGGAGCTTCAGGCCGCCGGAGCCCGTCTCGGCCACGGACGCCGCGGCCCCGCCCACCCGGGACCCCCAGCCGCCCTCCGCGCGCCCCGATCCTCATCGCACGCTCACACACAGGCGCGCGCGGCCCGGAACTCACCTTGCAGTCTCGGTCACACCGTCCCTCCAGGTACGCGGAGCCTCACACGCGGCGGCGGCGGCGGCAGCGACTGCACCCAGGCCCGTCTCCGGCGCCGGCGCCTTTCGTCTCCGCTTCCGTTTCCGCCTCCGTCCCGGAAGTCTCCGCCCAGGGAGGGCGGGGCAGAGCGCCCGGGGGGGGGGCCTCTCTAGCCTCAGGCCCGGGGAGACTCGACTGCCCACAATGGCCGCCGCCGGTCCGCCAGCCCTTTGTCCCCTCACGCCCCTTCAGTCCCGCCCTTCTTGCACCTGGCCTGAGTGCAGCGCCCCAGAGCGCCTGTGGCCCGAGATCTGGGTCTGGTTGGACGTGTGGCGGGAGCTAAAGGCGAGCCAGGGCTGTTTCCCCTCAAGAGGCAGCTGCTACTGGAAGCTGCGATGGAAAGCCTTGGGGTTCTTTTTTTTTTTTTTTTTTTTTTTTTTTTTTGGTTTTTGGGCCACACCCGGTGACGCTCAGGGGTTACTCCTGGCTATGCGCTCAGAAGTCGCTCCTGGCTTGGGGGACCATATGGGACGCCGGGGGATCGAACCGCGGTCCGTCCTAGGCTAGCGCAGGTAAGGCAGGCACCTTACCTTTAGCGCCACCGCCCGGCCCCAAGCCTTGGGGTTCTGTGTGCGGACAGATGGAGCCCTCCCGGGCCCAGGGGAGAGTGGAAGGACAAAGAGGGAGATTGTGGGCCGAAGTCGGCTTTTGCTCAGAAGCCCACCCACTGCTGGGGGTCCGAGGGCAGGCATCGAGGACCCTGGGTGGAGAAGACCCACTGAACGGAACGTTGAGGATCCAGAGTGGCCAAGGGTGAGGACTGGCCGGCGCCCACCTAAGAACTTTCGCAGGTGCCCGCTCACTCCTTCTGGGGTCACTTGTGTGATCCCCGGACAGATGGTGGCAGTCCAGGGACCGGGTCTTCTGATGGGATGAACTGTGTCCCGTGTTCTGTTAGATCTGCAAAGACCCCTGGGGACCGAGAACCCTCGCAGTCCAAGAACCCTCACAGTGTGGGCAGGGGACTGAGAACACTCTACCTCCCCCACCTCAGGTTCATTCCCAACTCTGCTCTTCCCCTGCCCCCAAAGCCCCCTCCCTCCTTCTGGAGAAACCAGGCTGTTAATGAGTCATAACAATGTGGCCTTTATTAATTTGTCCCAGGGGAACTCGAAAAGCACCCTAACATGTCAGAGCCTGTGATTCTAAGGATACACAGCCAAATTGGGGGGGGGGGGGTGTCCACCTCCTCTATTCATCATTTGACCTGAGACTTTTTTGTTTGTTTTTGGGCCACACTGGCACGCTCAGGGGTTATTCCTGACTCTACACACAGAAATCTCACCTGACAGGCTTAAGAGACTATATGGGATGCCGGGGATCAAACCCCCAGTCGGCCTTGTGCAAGGCAAACGCCCTACCCACTGTGCTATTGCTCTGGCTTCACCCAAAACTTTATCCTCTCTCCTAGAGCCTCCTCTTTTCCCCTTCTCTCTCTCCAAATCCTCTCCATCCTTCAACGTCTGATTCAAGGCCTCCTCTAAGAAACTTCTTCTCTACTCCATTCCCCCAATTTTTGTCCTGGGTTCCAACCCACCCTTCTCGCTTGTTCAGTCTTGCCGGCCTCCAGGGTTGCCACGCTGACTTCAACTCAGCCTATCCTGTACAGGGCTGGGACACTGGGTGAAGACAGATCAATGTTTGTAGTTCCAGGTCTGTCTGTCTGGGTCCTGAGAGCTGCTGGGGTGTGGTGGGTCCATCATTTGGCCAAATGTTAGTGAGCACCATCTCTAGGATTCTGAGTTTCCATTTATCTGTGGGGAGCAGGGGCCATTGATGGGTGTGGATCGTACTGGTGCATAGTGAATTTTGAGCAGGCATCTGTGGGATCTTATAATGTGTGCATGGAAATATGTGACCCTGGGGACACTTGACATTGGGTATGGGCATCATGTCATTGCAAAAAATAGCCTCATGAAACAGGGAGATGGTGTGAGCTGCTTCACTGCTCCTTAACTTTGTTTTGTGCCACACTTGATGGGCTCGGGGTTTCATCCTGGCTCTGTGCTCATGGATCCCTTCTGGTTCAGGTGACCATGAGGGGTGCCAGGTATCAAACCCAGGTCAGCTGCATGCAAGGAAAATGCCCTGCCTGTTGTACTATTGCTCCAGCCATGCTCCTTAATGTTGGCCCTCATTCCACACCAGTCAGTCCTCTGAGCTTCCTGGGCCTTGGCTTTATTATATTTTGGTTTGTTTTGGTGTTATACCCAACTCTGTCCCTAGTTCTGCATTCAGATTCACTGGCAGTGCTGAGGGATCATATGGGATTCATGGGTTAAACCTGGGTTGGCTTCATGCTAAGCAAGCGCCTCCCTACCCACTGTCCTATTGCTCCAAGTCCACATACAGATTTCTGTTGTTCTTTTTTGCTTTTGTTTTTTGCTCAGCCTGAGCTGAGGCAGAGTCTGTAGTGGATTTCGAAACAGCCCCCTCCCACATCCAGTAGTGCCTAGCGCTTCTCTTGGCTCTGCACTCAAGGATCATTGCACATCAAGGGGCTTGGGGAATCATACGGGATGAAGGGAATTGAACTCGGGTTGGCTGCATACAAAATGTCAGTCACCCTGTCTGGTGTTCTGTTTCCCCTGCCCCTTAACCTTGGCTTTATGAAAGAGTAAAGTGAAGATCCATGGTGTTGCTCAATAGTAGAGCACTTTACCTTTGCATGGGAAAGGCTCTGAATTCCATCCCCAGCATTACTCCACAAAGAGGAGATAGAATATCTGTCCCTGGGGTCGGAGTGGTGGTACAAGCAGTAGGGCATTTGCCTTGCACACGCTAACCTAGGACGGACCGTGGTTCAATTCCCTGGCATCCCATAATGTCCCCTGAGCCAGGAGCGATTTCTGGGTGCATAGCCAGGAGTAACCCCTGAGTGTCACCAGGTGTGCACCCCCCAAAAAAAGAATATCTGTCCCTAGGATGATGTTCCTCCTCCAGCCTACTATATAGATGTTTTGAGGATGAAACATCAGAAAGACGGGGCCAGAATGATAGTATAGGGTGTAGGATGCTTGCCTTGAATACAGCCAACTGAGGTTCAACCCCTAGTATCCCATGGTCCTAGCATCTATCATGGTCTCCTGAGCACTTCCAGGAGTGATTCATTATTCCAGAGCAAGAAGTAAGTCCTGAGCATCACTAGATGTGGCCAAGCACAAAACAAACCAAAGAATCAGAAGGAAACGGTAAAGTGGCAAAATTCCAGCACAGAGATTGCATGTGCACACACATGCATGCAAGAAGCCTGAGCTGAGGCAGAGTCTATAGTGGGCTTTGGAACGGCCTCTCCCCACTGGAGCAAGCCAAGTGTCGCCACAAAGGGAGAAGACCTCACCTTGTTGGGAACAAGGTTAGGACTCAAACCGACTTCGGAGCAGTTTGAACTTGGACTTGTTGTACTTGGTGATGAGGTCCAGCTTGCTGTGGCCCAAGGTCAACCGCTTCTCGTCCCCATACAGGCCGTTACTGCTGCCATTGTGATGACCCCCTGGGGGGCCCTTGGGGATGCTGGGCTCAGGCCCTAGCCTGGCACTCGGTAACTGGTGATATTTGGTGATCAGGTCCAGCTTGCTGTGGCCCAGTGTCATCCGCTTTTCCTCCGCGGAGCCTGCTCCAGCTTGGTGCAAGGGACTGGGCCTGGGGAGAGTGTTGGGCCCTGGGCCCTCGCCCCGGAAAGGGCCAAACTTGGTGATTAGGTCCAGTTGGCTATGGCCCAGCGTCTGCCGGCGCTCATCTGGGCCCTGCTTGCCAGCCCTGGTAGAAGAGTTGTGGACTTCAGGGGGTATTCTGGAGACTGTAACCTTGGGGTACTGTGCCAGAAGATCCAGGTGGCTGTGGCTGTGGTTTGGGGACAGCCTCTTCTCAGGGCTCTGCTCTCCAGCTCTGGAGGAACCTGATTCCGGACCCACCCCAGCACCCTGGGCCTGGGGCAGTAGGTCCAGATGACTGTACCTCTGCACGGGGCACCCCCTCCTCTCCTCCGGGGCCTGTTCACCAGGCCTGTTCCCCAGGTTCGAGGAAACCCCAGACTCAGGGCTTCCTGCCTCTTGGGCTCTGGGAAAGGGCACAAGGAGATCAAGCTGGCTGTGGCTTTGGCTGACACACTTCTTCTCATCCACTGTCTCCAGGGCTGGACCAGGAACCCAGCGGCTTCGAGGAGGGCTAGGGCCCTGGCTCCCTGGCATTCCGTTTTCGGGAAGCCGGGACAGAACACCCCGGGAGAAGGGGAGGAGGGGTCGAGGGCGAGGGAGCAGAGGTGCCCCGACAGCCAGGCTCACGGGGCTGGCACCACTGTGGTTGAGGGCCGGGGAGGATTGTGACCAGGGGGATGCCCCTAGTTTGCTCAGGTTCGGTCGGTAGGGCCCTGGGGGGTCGGACAGCTGTCGCTGCAGGGAGGGCTGGCCACTGGCCTCTCGGCGAGCAGAACCCCGAGCCGAGGAACCAGGGCCCCCGTCACTGCAGCCGCCACCTCCTGGGAGAGCCAGGTAGGAGGAGCGGCCCATGAGCGGGGAGCGTTTGATGCTGCTGAGGCTGGTACTGGATGGCGACGAGGACGGCGACGTGGGGCTAGGGATGCCAGGTCCGAAGGGGTGCGCCACGGGCGGAGGGCACGGCGCAGGGGGGACTAGGGGGTCCTCCCCGCCGCAGAAGCCCTCCACGGGCCGTGATTCAGCATACAGACAGCGGAACTCGCGGTCGAAGTCTTCCACGATGCGGCCCCGCAGCTGCAGCATCATGCTGGTGTGCGCCTGGCTGCAGAGCCAGGTGAAGCTGGGCAGAGGGTCGGGTGAGGGCAGACAGGTCAGGGCCCTGGAGTCTGCCAGGACACGGGCTCCGGTCCGCCACACGGGGGCGCTAGGGGGCGGGCAGGCCCGGAGTTCCTTGGGTTAGGCCTCGCGCTGCGGGGGGACTTGGGCCTGTGGCTTTTCCCCTCTCGGCTCCTCCACTTTCCCATCTGCAGAATGGTGCAGGGATGAGAGTCCCTCCACTTCCACCATTCTGATGTGTAACTGTTACTTCTTAGGTTAAGGACATTCATCTTTCCATAGAGTTTCCCCCACCCCAGCCTAGGGGGCTCTTGCTCTCCACATTGTCCCGAAACCCAGCACCCTGTACTTGGTGACTTGATGGCTGCCCAGTCCCTGCCGAAGGAAAGATGAAAAGGCAAATTCAAAGTGGCCAGAGTGGGGCCAGAGCGATCGCACAGCGGTGGGGCGTTTGCCTTGCATGCGCCTGACCCAGGATGGACCTGGTTCTATTCCCAGATCCCATATGGTCCCCAGAGCCTGGAGCGATTTCTGAGCGCATGCCAGGAATAACCCCTGAGCGTCACCAGTGGCCCCAAAACCGAAAAAAACACACAAAGTGGCCAGACTGACCCTCCAGATCTGTCCCATGGCCTGGCCCGGGGCTCCTGTCCCCGCCACCCTGCTCTCTCACCTGTAGTTGCCAGCCACCACCTGCTCGCAGTCGATGAGGATGAACTTCTCGAGAGCCTGCCCTGTGAAGCGGCGACCGGCCTTGCTGCAGTACGTGTCCCCGCACGTGCTCCGCACCCTCATGTTCTAGACCAAGACGGGAGGGAGGTGAGGGAGGCTGGGGACAGGGAGACTCCAGCTCTGTCCCCATCCCATAAGGTCTGGGACCCAGAAATGCAGAGGGAAATAGGTGCCTCAGCACCACAGGGCCTCAGGTCCCTAGAAGATTCCTCCACCCTCCTGGTCCCTGCCCTCTGGTCCATGCTGACCGGCAGGTGGCCCCCGTTGAGATCCATCTTGTAGCACATCTCCAGGAAGTGCCTCAGGTGCTCCTGTGACAGAAGGAGGTAGACAGGGACCCCACGCCGGCCTGAGGCCTCCATGAGGTCACACAGCAGGTCCATGTCGGTGAACACGTCCATCACCACGGCCACCACCTGGGGGCGCCAGAGGGGTTCTTAGTCCTATCTGGGGTTCTGGTAAGCCCAGGCAGTGGCCTGGACCCAGGAGAACACGAGTGACAGAGTAGAGGCATCGTGAGTGAGGCCTTGAGTTTGATCCCCAGCACTGAAGGTGTGGCCCTGATGGCCCCAAGCATCAAGCCCTCAGCCACCTTGTTAGAGTGGCCTCTATAAATGCAGGGGGCCATGGCCTGAAATTCAGGTCAGAGCCCGTGAGAATATTTGCACCCAGAGTGCCTTCAGTGATGACCTGACCCTGAGCTCTAAATGGAGACAGCCCGCTGGATATCATGTGCCTTTTTCTAAAGGACAGAGTGTTAGTTTATGGGTCATACCTGGTGGTGCTCTGGTCATATCTGGTCCTGCTTCAGGCATCACTCCTGGAGAAGCTCAAGGGATCATATGGGGTGTTCAGGATTAAACCCAGGATGGCTGCGTGTAAGGCAAGTGCTCTACCCTCTGTGCTATCACTTGGCTCCCCAGGACAATGTTTATCATCCAGTTCACAAAACCTCCCTGTGCTGGTCTAAAACTCCACTTGGCAGGTGAGGAAACTAAGGCCAGGTGAGAGGAGTCAGCAGTAGATCCCAGGCCTCATCTCAGGTCTCCGATCTCACCACAAATACTAGACAGAATAAGGGAGGTTCCCTCTTCAAGAGTTGGTGCTGCCAGCCAGTTCCTGGGTTCTGCAAGGCCTTTTGTAGCCCTGGGACGCTGCAGAGGTAGGGGGTGGTATCCTCCATCCACACTTCCTTCCTCCCAACCATGCCAACTGGCTTTCTGCTAAACTGAAGGATAGAGCTTGTGCCTCCCTGACACATGATGGGCTGCCTCCAATTGATGCTGTTCTCTCCCACCTCCACCCTGTGCCATCAAGCCTTCCACAGGCTCTTCCTCCTATCACAGTCTCTGCTGTGGGTAGCTCTGTTAGTCTAGGAATCAGAGAAGAGTGAAACTCTTAGGTCAGTTTAGTCTATTTTTGATGGATGGTGGGGGCACACCCAGAGTTGCTCAGGGCAACTCAGATCCTTGGCTCTGTGTTCAGGGATCACTCCTTATGGAAATTCCATAAGGAGATCATATGTGTGCCAGTGATCAAACCCCAGTTGGCTGCAGCAGGGCAAATGTCCAACCCATTGGACTATGTTGTTGTTTTTGTTTTGATTTGGTTTGGTTTTTGGGTCACACCCAGCAGCACTCAGGGGTTACTCCTGGCTCTGCGCTCAGAAATCACTCCTGGCAGGATCAGGGCACCATGCGGAATGCCAGGAATCATACTTGAGTCCATCCCGGTTTGACTGCATGCAAGGCAAACACCCTACTACTACCCTATCTGCCTCCCCACTATGTTTTTTTGTGCTCTTTGCCCATGGTTCTCTTTCAGCATTACTTGGGGGACCATGTGGTGCTACGAATTTAGTCCCCTGGGAATCCCACAAGCAAAGTGATTCATGCAAGGTCTATACTCTACCTCTTGACTATACCATGATCCAGCATTCAGTTCTGGAGCTGGGTCTGGGACACCCCTACAACCTGCAGCTTCCTTGATATCTGGCCTGGAGCGAATGGCTTCCCCTCTGGGAATCTCGGCTTCCTCAGGCGTGACACAGGGTAATGATAGCTCCATCTCCGAGTTATGGGTACATTCTACACACAGCAGCTACTCCATAAATGTGCCTTTCCTGCTGCCTCCCTCACTAACCAGCTCGGGGTAAGAGGTCCTGATGTGATGAGGCTGAGGATGTGAGGTGCTTGCAGGTGCACAGTTTCTAAAGCTAGAGGGGAGCGAGGTCAGGCAGGAAGGGATCAAAGTGGAGGGGCCATCTCACTAATAACCCTGTTCCTGTGCCAGTCAGGCCTGGCCCTCCCCTGCCAGGGGCACAGGCAGGTGAGCCAGGGAGGCTCTGGGAGTATCTGGCTTCTGATCTCTCCACAGGAGCCCTCTGGCTGTTCCCCCAGACCAAGGAGGTCACCCCCTGGATCTTCCATCCTCCCTGGGATCCTCTGACTCATCCAGAGTCTCTGATGCAGAGATTGGTTTCCTGAGCCGGTTCCTGCACAGGGACTAACAACCCAACTTTCTCCCTGGCTTTATTTTCTCCAAGTCCCTGTACCACATTCCTAGGACCCACAACCTCTTCTCCTCTACTCAGGGTTCTGAGCCCAGGCCCACACTTCCTCCCCTTCTCTAGGCCCAGGCCAGAGGCATGGACCCCTTTTCAGAACCCAGAGCCCTGAGCTGGTTCATCCACAAACAAGTCCTCCCTGAGTACGTCCCAGCACCCCTCTGCCTTAGTTTCCTCTTCAGTAAGTCACGGAGATGGATCAGGTGTTCAAGTATGGGGGTCATAAGTCTTATAGGGGGCAGATAGTTTGGATCATACCCACTGGTACTCAGGGGTTAATCCTGGCCAGCCCTATGCAGTGCTGGGGGTCAAATTGTTTTTATTTTGTTGTTTTTTGTTTGTTTGTTTTTGGGCCACACCTGCCGGTGCTCAGGAGTTACTCCTGGCTATCTGTTCAGAAATAGCTCCTGGCAGGCAGGGGGGACCATACGGGACGCTGGGATTTGAACCAACCACCTTAGATCCTTGATCGGCTGGCCACTGTGCTATCTCTCTGGCCCCTGGGGGTCAAATTGGGTTCAGTCACATGCCTTACCCTTTTAGTATCTCTCCAGCAAAGTCTTCTAGAGACACAAGCTAGGGCCTGGTTCAGTACTACTACTACTACTTACTACATGTTCTACATGGTTGTAGTACAAACAGCATGTATTAGGGCTAGATCAATAGTTGACTTAGGGTTGTTCCTGACACCTGACACCCCATATGGTCCCCTAAGCCCACTAGGAGTCAACAACAGAGTGAGGACAACAGTTGGGTGTGGCCCAAAAGCAGCAAAACAAAGCAGCATGTATGTAGTCCCTAAAGCCCATCCCCTGTTCTAGGTTTATGTACAAGATGCTGAAGTGCCAAGGATGATCAAGGTAAAAAAAAGCACATGCTTACCCGCTAGGAACTAGTAGCCTGCTACAAGCTAGTTTCTAATCCCAATACTGCCTGCAAGCACTGTGTGGCCTTGGGCAGGCCCCTCGTCCTCCCCAGAAAGGAAGGGTGCTGGATGAGGCCCTTACCGTGCGGGCCTGACTGAAGAGGAAGCGCAGAAGGTCCTTGATGTTCTTGGCTTTATCCCGTTGAAAGTGGACCACTGCCTGGGTGGGACTGAAGCCTGTGGCTTGGGGGACCTCGGGCCAGCCCAGGTCCAGGTCTGGGGGGTCTACGTCGGAAGCCATGGGGAAATAAGTGCCTGAAGTGACTTCTGAGAGCAAGCTGAGCCGGTCAGGCCCGGAGGCCTCTGGTCCTTGGCTGTCGCCGAGCTCCGGGCCTCCCCGTCCATGGCTGCTCATGTACTCCATGTCCAGGGCACTGAGGAAGGGCAGCTCACGCTCCTCAGAGATGACCCGCAGGTAGGCAGCCTCGCCCCGCTCCAGAAGGGCATCAGCAGCCAGCCTGGCTGCCTCGCTGTGCTGCAGCACCAGGGGGGAGCTATCCCGCCACCATGGTCGCTTCAGCTCCTCCACCCGGCCCCGCAGGGGGCCCGCTGCCCCCAGGGCCCCTAGCCCCAGGCCTGAAAACATGCCTACCTGCCTTGTTGCCCTCACCTTGCCAGGGGCTCCATGACAGGCACCCCAGGCTGCGGGAAGAGGAGCTAGCCGACCTGCCTTCTGTGTGCCCGCCCTGCATATGGCAAGGCCCCCAGTCCGGTGCCACCCTAATCCAGAGCCTAGCTCCGCCCCATTGCCCCTGGCCTCGGGAACCTGTCCGGTCAGCCGCACCAGTCGAAGGCTGTCATGACTCGCCCAGGTAAGGAGCAGTGTCAGGCCGCGCCCCCTCATTTCCTGAAGCTCCCACCTTGACTAGTGCTGCATCCTGCATCCCAACCCAGCCCCACCGGCCTCCTGGAACATTCACCTCTCAGAATTTCCCCATCCCAGTCTGGGTTAGGGGTCTGCTGAAGGCTACATCAATACACGAACACACATGCATGAATGCACCAAGAAGATGAATGACTCAAGATACTGAGATAAAGACAGAAACATACACGCAGGGCTGACGAACATCCTGAGAGTTACAGAAGCGCTTGCACAGATTCTGGACCCACATGGCAGACCACACATGGAGAACGAATGCACATTTGGCCCTACACTCACTCAGACACTGGCCCTACAACCCTGACAAACCTTGTTGGGGACCTCAAGCCAAGCACCCTCCACCAATCAGAAGAGCTAAACAATGCAGTGCCAATCTGCATTGCCCCCCAGTCCAGATCCCTTTCTACCTGCCTCTCTCTGTCTCCAGAATAGGTGCTGCTCATGAGGCCTGCTCCCCCAGGCCCACCACAGTTCTAAGCGCTGCCTCTATGGCCCTAGAGCAGGCCATGACCCAAGACTCCAAGATGAGCCAGCAAGTGTCCAATCCAAATGCACCTCTCCAGGCCCTATCCACATGTAAGTCTGATTCAGGGTCAAGCAGGTTTCTAGAATTTCTTCTTTTTTGGGGTAAAGGGGGACTTGGGCCACACCTGGCAGTGCTCAGTGGTTACTCCTGGTTCTGCATTCAGAAATCACTCCTAGCAGGCTCAGGGGACCATAAGGGATGCCAGGAATCGAACCAGGGTTGGCCATGTGCAAGGCAAATGCCCTACTTCTGAACTATTGCTCTGGCCCTGGTTTCTCAGATTTCTAACCCTAACCCTAACAGGGCCCACCCATGTACTGGGGTAGTAGAGAGAGGTCCCCCCAAGGAAGGCTATTCCGCAGAGCTGTGTTCCCCACACTCAGCTCTGGGGCCTCTCAGCTTGGACAGTCTGACTTTGCAGAAACAGTGTGGATGTTACCTGACATAGGGCCAACCAAGTCATCTTTCTATAAAGGGACAAAGGCCTGTGAGGCTGGTCAGGGGAGCAGATCTAAGGCCACGACTCACATGCAGTGTCTTATCTAGACATAAGACATAAGCAACATGGAGGTGATGGGGTTGTATTTTGGATCCTTTTTTTTTTTTTTTTTTTTGGTTTTTGAGCCACACCCGGCGGCGCTCAGGGTTTACTCCTGGTTATCTGCTCAGAAATAGCTCCTGGCAGGCATGGGGGACTATATGGGATGCGGGGATTTGAACCAACCACCTTAGGTCCTGGATCTTCTGCTTGCAAGGCAAACAGCACTGTGCTATCTCTCCAGTCCCATATTTTGGATCCTTATATCAAAGATAAACAGGGTCTTAGGATCCTGGTATGGGGCTAAGTGAATTCAATGAAGTTAGAGACCACCAAGCCCACACCCAGCAGTGCTGTGGGGAACACCAAAGCTAATATGCACCCTGTAGTGCTCGTGACGTCCTGTGGTGCCAGGGATCAAAATTAGGGAACTGGTGCTTTCAGGATCCTGAGCTACCTTGGGGCTTTGGGGAACCAGGATGTGAGGGAAGGCAGGATGGGAAAGCAAAGAACAAACTTGGGGCACACACACCCTAGGACACTAGCACTATGAGGTAGCCCTTTGGGGGGGGCTCATGCTGGGCAGGGGTGAGTAAGCAGAGCCAGACGTGGGAGGGTAATGAGCTGTGTGGGAGCGGTAAGGGGAGAAGGGCCTTCATTAGGTCTTATCTCCAGATGGGCTTAAGGTGATATTCAGGAGCTCGTCTGCTTGACCAGGGGCTCATAGGAAGGAGGCAGCTTGGTGTCTGGGTCTGAGGCTGTGCTATTCCCCTGTGCCATTTCTCCTCATGGTATATATTCTTTCGTGTGTGGGGGGGAGGGAGGGTTGGGCCATAGCTAGTAATGCTTGGGGGCTATTCTTTTTGTTTTGTTTTGTTTTGTTTGGGCCACACCCATCTGACGCTCAAGGGTTACTCCTGGCTATGCACCCAGAAATTGCCCCTGGCTTGGGGGTACCATTGGGATGCCAGGGTAGTCCTAGGCTAGCTCTTGCAAGGCAGACACCTTACCTCTAGCACCACCTCTCTGGCCCCAGGGGCTCAGTGCTCGAGGGTCACTCAGGGATCAAACCTGGGCTGGGCTCCAGCCCTCTGAGCAGGCCTCCCCTGACTCCCCTTAATCATTTTTTTCTGTTTTTATTTTATTGAAATAAATGTGATCTTCAGAGTTCTTCATAGTTTAATTTCAGATATGCAGTGTCCCTTTAATCATTTCTAAGTGACCCTCTTAGTGGTGTTAACATCCAGAGTGTCCAACAACCACCATCATGGCCCTCCACAACTCCTCGTCTTACAAAAATGGAAACTCTAGGCCCAAACTAGGCTTACAAGTTGGGGCACCTGGGGCCAGAGAGATAGCAGGGAGGTAGGGCGTTTGCCTTGCATACAGAAGAACTGTGGCTCAAATCCCGGCATCCCATATGGTTCCTCGAGCCTGCCAGGAGTGGTTTCTGAGCGTAGAGCCAGGAGTAAACCCTGAACGCTGCCGGGTGTGACCTAAAAAACAAACAAACAACAACAACAAAAAGTTGGACCACTTTGTGTTCTGGAGACCTAGTTTGATCTCTGGGTATTCAAAATCCTCCCAGGCACCATCAAGAGTGACCCCACCCTCCACCCCAAGCACAGAGCCAGGAGTAGCCCCAAGCATCACTGGGTGTGGTCCACATACACACAAACAAAACTGAAACAGGGTACCAGTGTTTTCCAAAGTGACTAACCTGCCCCTCCACTGTACTGATAATAACTTCAGATGCAACTGGGGGGCGTTTGTTGGCCTAAAGATGGAGAGCACTGGTCACTTTGTTTGCCTGAAAAAAGGGTGGTAGGGGGGTCGGAGAGATAGCATGGACTAAGGTGTTTGCCTTTCATGCAGAAGGTCATCAGTTCAAATCCCGGTGTCCCATATGGTCCCCCGTGCCTGCCAGGAGCAATTTCTGAGCGTGGAGCCAGGAATAACCCTTGAGCACTGCCGGGTGTGACCCAAAAACCACAAAAAGAAAAAAAAAAAAGAAAAAAGGGTGGTAGGCCCAATAACTTTGGGGGCCTCTGAGCTTTACATTCATTAAACAACTCTGCTTTGTCTCTGTCCCTGTGTCTGGTAACCTCCTCCCTCATTTTCTGTGGATCTGTTCTACCCAGGTGCCTCCTCATGCAAGTAGAATATCATTATTAGTCTGTGGCAGTTGATTTCACTTAGCGCAGCATCCCTGAGGATGCAACCATGACAAAACTTTGTATAAAAAATTTACTTTTTAGATTTTATTTTTTGTGTCTCCCAAGTGGTACTTAAGTAATTCCCTAGTCAATCCTGCCTGTAGGTGCAGATTTACTTGTGTGCTTGAGTGTCTGGAAATTTGGGGGTGGCCTTTGACCTAACTCTGAACTGTGGTCTGTTTGGGTGTGTGGGATAAGTGGGTGATTCTGCAAAAGGTAGGAAGCCTGATTTAAAGGGAACAGGGTCCAAGACATCTGAATAAAAGCCGATAAAGCAAAACAGTCCCTGAAGGTGAGTGACAGGCTGTGTGTGTCTCTCTGGGCTGGGCAGGCAAAGGGCACTAGAGGAATAGAGGAAGGGGGTGCTGGTCTTGGGGGGCTCACCCAGTTTGGGGTCCCAGGAAGTGTGAGCCAGGGAGATTATTCATTCAGACCCTCTGTACAGCAGGGCAGGCCTTGCCCCTTTAATGACTGTTATTTTGTGTGTGTGTGTGTGTGTGTGTGTGTGTGTGTGTGTGTGTGGTTTTTGGGTCACACCCAGCAGTGCTCAAGGGTTATTCCTGGCTCCACGCTCAGAAATTGCTCCTGGCAGGCATGGGGGACCATATGGGATGCTGGGATTCGAACCGATGACCTCCTGCATGAAAGGCAAATTCCTTACCTCCATGCTATCTCTCCAGCCCCTAATGACTGTTATTAAGAGCAAGAACTACATATTCCTGACCAGGTGTTGCAGGCGCCTGCTTGGCATCATCCTGCCATCCTGGGGGCTACTTTGTCTGTTGTCTACCATGCCAAGAGGCACCTGGTAGGAAAGCTTTTTGGGTGCCTCTGTTTTTTTCCCACTTTCTTAAGAAAGTGGCCTTGATTCCCCACAAAAGAGGGGGTGCTAGAACACAGGTGGTAGCAGCCTGTGTGCACTGGCAGAAGCTTTGCTCACTTAAAGGAAGTTGATTTTGGGCCAAAGAGTAGCTCAATGAGCTGAGCATATACTTTGCATATGGGAGCTCCTGGTTTGATTATCAGCATCACATGGTCCTCTGAACATCACCAAGTGTGTCTCCTCCACTCAAGAAAAGGGTAGGATCCAGGGGAGCACTGGGTGATGCTTTTGTTGAAAAGGGATCGTAGGGGCCGGGCGGTGGTGCTAAAGATAAGGTGCCTGCCTTGCCTGCGCTAGCCTTGGACGGACCGCGGTTCGATCTCCCGGTGTCCCATATGGTCCCCCAAGCCAGGAGCAACTTCTGAGCACATAGCCAGGAGTAACCCCTGAGCATTACCGGGTGTGACCCAAAAAAAAAAAAAAAAAAAAAAAAAAAAGAAAAGGGATCGTAGGCCCAATAAGGTTGGGAACCACTGTGCTCCTTGGTAAACTTCCAGAGAAAGCTTGGTGGGGTAGGTGGGAATGTTTAGTTGAGTTCACTTGACCAGAAAAGGAAAGCACTCAGAAATCACTCCTAGCAGGCACGGGGACCATATGGGACGCCAGAAATGGAACCAGGGTCTGTCCTGTGTTGGCAGCATGCAAGGCAAATGCCTTATGCTGTGCTATACTCTGGATTCTTAATAGGAAAACAAAAAAAAAAAACCAAAAAAAAAAAACACAACAACACCCAGAGCCAGAACAATAGCACAGCAGGTAGGGCATTTGCCTTGCACGTAGCTGACCTGGGTTTGATCCTTGGCATCCCCTAATGATCCCTAGGTGCAGAACCAGGATTAAGTCCTGAGTACCACTGTGACCCCAAAACAAAACAAAAACAAACACCCCCTGTTTCTCCCTCCCCTCCAATGCAATCATGTGACTGAGGTGAAATATATGTGCTGGCTGTGATGCTCCCCAGGTTTGGTGCTAAGGTCTGATGCTTTTTGGAAGGGGAGGGGGAGAAGAAAACATACTGTTTTGCTCAGGGCTTATTCCTGCTTCTGCGCTCAGGGATCACTCCTGGCAGGGATCTGGGAACCTACAGGGGTGGCAGGGATGGAACCTGGGTTGTTGTGTACAAGCTGCCTTACCTGTCACAGGCCTAGTTTGTGCTGGGCTGCGGGGTTTGCACACCAGATTGCTGGGACCCACACTGCAATTTGTCTTCTCTGAATAGTCTTTCTCCTGAAATAGTTGCCTTGAACTCTTTATTGCCAGACCCCTGCTCTTTGCAACATTACACTCTACCCTGGACCCACATCCTATGTGGACCCCTAATCCCTGCCACTCCCTCCATGTCCACTTGAGTTTTGGGTCTCCTCCTGCAAGTTCATTCAATCTATTTATATTTCAGTGAGGTACTCAGTGATTTTTCCTCAGAATGATCTGTCTCTGGGTTTGGTCTTTCCCCACAATTTTCAGTTGCCTTCTCCACTTTCCCCCAAGGGACTGCCTTAATCCTGGACAGCTCCAATTTCTCTATGGTTGTCTCTTCATGCCTGACTTGCTGGCACCCAGCACTCAGCAAGTCAATGCAGCTGAACCACGGCATCCCACTCCTTCCTGTGCCCCTCTGCATCTCCCTAACCCTTTTCTCTTTAGCCACTAACTTTCAGTAGGCCACTTGGGTAGGAAGAGTGTTCCCTGGTCAGCCTGATATGCATTGCATCTTCTTCCTACCCACCTATACTTGGCCTTTTTTTTTTTTTTTTTTGTTTTTGGGCCACACCCGGCAGTGCTCAGGGGTTACTCTTGGCTGTCTGCTCAGAAATAGCTCCTGGCAGGCATGGGGGACCATATCGGACACCGGGATTCGAACCAACCACCTTTGGTCCTGAATCGGCTGCTTGCAAGGCAAACGCCACTGTGCTATCTCTCTGGGCCCTACTTGGCCATTTTTTTAAGTCCTGACTCCTTTCAAAGCTTTTCTGATTTCTAAACTTATATCTTGTTAAATATGTGTCTGGCTGATCCCCAGAAACCTTAAAAAAAAAAAAAAAAGTGAGTTGGCACAAGGGTTAAGGCATCTGCCTTGCTCGTGCTAACCTAGGATGGACCTCAGTTTGATTCCCCTGGTGTCCCAGATGGTCCCCCAAGCCAGGAGCGATTTCTGAGTGCATAGCCAGTAGCAGCCAGTAAGCTCACCGGGTGTGGCCCAAAATCCAAAAAAAAGAGAAAAAAAAGGTGAAGATGTGCCCAGGAAACAGCAGAGATTATGGTGTCTGCCTTGTATGTATGCAGTTTGGTTCTATCTCCTTTGCACCAACTGGTCCTGAGCATCACTAGGAATAATGCCCAATCCCACCCCAGCACTGAGCTGGGAGGATCTTAGCACTGCTATTATTGACCTCTCCACCAATAAATGTCTGGGCCCACATACGTCTACATGACTAGAAGACTGTTTCATTTTACTTGTGTTGAGAGTTGAGGAATAGAAACCAGGGCTCACATATGTATAGGTGTATATTATATACTACTGAGGCACATGCCTGGCCCCTCCTTTTATATTTCAAGTCATCTCTTTCTCCATCTAGAACTCTTTTGTTCTCAGTTTGGATCTCAGACCAACCCGTGTCTGTCTGCAGTGTACCATCAGGCCTCCTGGGGCTATTCCCATGGTTTAGTTACATTTCCCTCCTGGGACTTCCCGGGGATTAGAGGAGACAAGTAGAAATGCCAAGGACGGCCTGGCACAGATCAGAAAGGAATAGAACGGTGCATTGGGCCAGGAGTATAGGTTACAGGTTACTGATAGGTACTTGCACTGCATGTGAGACCCTGCCATGGCATGGCCACAGCACAACTGGGAGTAATTGCCAATGGCCAAACCAGGAGTCCCTTCTGACCACTGCCATAAACAGACAACCTTGTGCTCCCAAATTGCCAAATCATCACCTGGTATTTAATTCAGCTTGATGTAGACCTAAATGTTTATTTAAAGCCTTTCAGGTGAAGTTGAAATCTGAAGGATATTTTTCATCAACTGGTGCTTCTCATTCATAAACTCCATACTAAACTCCAAAATGTAAAACATTTATTTCTTGGGACATGTGTAGTTTCTTGAATTGATAATGGGAACCAAGCTCAGATTGTATTTTGTTTTTTATACTCAGCTGCAAACCTCATCACTGACCTGCAGGAGGCATCATGGGACAGGAAGAGAACCAGGTCCTAGGTCAGAAGTGGACAAGGGTGCTCTTGATCCTTTCTGACTCTGGGTAATCCTCCAGGTTAAGTCCTCATGCTCTCTGTGTGTAAAGGGAGGACATACAGGCAAGGATGGAGGCAGAAAAATAAATAATACAGGGTTGGGGCTCCTGTCTGATGCAACCTAGGATTAGCCTCTGTGTCTGCACCAGTCTCCTAAGTATCACTGCTATGGCCCCCAGCACTGCAGAGCACAGACAGAACTACCTCTGTGGGCCTGAGCACTAAACCACTGGCTGGGTTCTCAGAGTATCACCAGAAATGACTCCTGGGCCTTCTGAGTACTCTTAAGAGACCCAAACATACCCAGCACCTAAAGAAATGCTATGAGTTAATGATTTAGAACCCTCTGAAGAGACCACAAAGGGCACTCAAAGTGCTGAGCAAGGTTCTGCATGCAGGAGGCTGGTTCTATTCCTGTCCCCACACAGAACTGGGAGTGAGTGACCTTTGAGCATCAAATAGCCGCCCCCACCCACCAAGCCTCAGGTACTGTTGGGTGTGTCCAACCCCAAAATTACCCCCCCCCATTAAATCAAATGAAAATTGGGGCCAGAGCAGTGGTATTGCGTTTGCCTTGCATGCGGATGATCTAGGCCGGACCGAGGTTCAATCCCCTGGTGTCCCATATGGTCCCCACAGCCAGGAGTGATTTCTAAGCGCAGAGCCAGGAGTAACCTCTGAGCGTCACTGGGTGTGGTCCAAAAAAAAAAAAAGAAAAATCGGCTAGTCTTCTCAACAGTAATTTTCTTTCTCTTCCCTGGGATGCCGGGATTCGAACCAATGACCTTCTGCATGAAAGGCAAACGCCCTACCTCTATGCTATCTCTCCGACTCCAAACTATTTTTTGGTTTTGGTTTTGGGTCACACCCAGCAGCGCTCAGGGGTTACTCCTGGCTCTATACTCAGAAATTGCTCCTGGCAGGCTGGGGGGGGACCCCCATATGGGATGCCGGGATTCAAACCACCGTCCTTCGTCATGAAAGGCAAACACTTTACCTCCATTGTAGCTTATCTTTTAAATGTTATCATAACCACTGTACAATTTTATTGTGATCCTCAATTGGTAGTGATCCTTTCTGGAAACACAGTGAGTATAGGGAAGCAACTTCAGAGAACAGTTTCCCTCAGGACAAGAAACCATGTTCTTCACAGGTTTTAGGAAGGAACAGTCTGTAGCGGAATGAACTTTCACTCCTCCAAAAGGCTCAATGGGCAGTTGGCCCTTAACTGTCCAAGCAGCAGAGCCTCAGGACAGATGGAGCATGGGGTGGGCCCCTGAAATTGCTTCTGTGGTTGAACTGATGGTGACGGGATCAGTCCTACCTCCTTCCTTCCTTCTCAAAGTTCACAGAGCTGCCCACAAGGAGCCAGGCCTCTGCAGGACATGGGAGAAACATGTTACTAATCCTGTGCCACTGTGCAGGAGCCTCAGTGTAAGGAGCAGGCCAGCTACGTATAAGTTTGGGCACCAGCCTGGGCCGGTGGCATCAGGAGGGTTGGCATCTGAGCATCAGTGGGGTCTCTCTGGTCCAAAGAGGGACCAGACCAGACTTCAGAGAACCAGAGCGGTCTCTGCAGTAACCGCGTGTGGCTTTCTGGGCTCCGAAGAGTGGGTAGACTCATGCACATGCTGGGCACAGATGGAGATATCTGAGAGGAGCTGTGTGGCCTTTAGGGGGTTTGGGTTTTATCTCAAAGGGGAGGAAGTTGACGCTGAGGAAGTAGAAATGAGCATTTTGGGACAACAAAGATCAGGTCTTGGAATCAAGGTGAAGTAATCAGGGGATGAGAGCTTAAAGGTTACTCGTCTTCTGAAGGCAGGACTTGGCCTGCAGCCAGAGGTATTCATTTAAGGCCCATATGACATGGGCCAATGAGGATGTTCAGAAGGGATGTCAAGGTCTGGACAGGGCTGGATCTCTAAAATCCCATTCTGATCAGAGAACCCATGATTCTAAAGCAAGCCCGGTAGCTGAACTGGAGCTCTGGGCTGGGAGCTGTGGCAGGGGAGCTGCCCTGGGTAGTAAATGGGTTAAGGCTCAAATAACTTTTATATATGAATTAATGTGAAGAGTTGGGAGCCAAAATCTGTTCCATTAATTTTTCCATCCATTCCAGGAGCAGTTAGGTACACATAGTAAAGTTTATTTTGGTGCATGGTATACTTCACTCCATTAAAAATAAATTAATCAGCAAATTCCTGCCTGGCTCAGCTCTGGTTTATGTAAATAGTGCCCAGCTGTAATGAGTT
Source organism: Suncus etruscus (assembly GCF_024139225.1). NCBI lineage: Eukaryota > Metazoa > Chordata > Mammalia > Eulipotyphla > Soricidae > Suncus > Suncus etruscus. The sequence continues at coordinate 17,483,053 of NC_064856.1, read as the reverse complement.
ACAAGGTGTTATTATCTCACACACACAGGAGGCTTCACTCTCAGGCTCTGCTCTCAACAAAAGCATCTTAAAGAAATGCAGAGAAGGCGGTTTGATTTGTAATGTTTTCACAGAAGTGGGATATACCTCACCCATATAGAGTTTCTTTATGAGTCATTTTATAGCAAGTTAAATGAAGGAAGTTTGGGAGAGAGGGGGCAATGTGGTTCCCCGCCCCTTTTCTTCAATTTAAAGCCCACCCCCCAGAGATGGCCCATGCCCTGCTCACAGGGAGGAGGGGCAGTGTGCAAGTATTCAGGCCTGCAGGCCCTGTGGAGCAAGGCAGAAGCAGGGAAGGTGCAGAGAGCCAGTGGCACTAAGGCCTGGGATGTAGAGAACAACTATGCCGGGGGAATGATCTCTTCCCCCCAGGTCTCAAGACAGCATGTCTCCCCCTGGTTTAATGGGAAAGATGACAAGGGGCCTTTGTTCCTGTGGCCCCTTTCCTTCCTGCCTCTGGTTTCAGAGCACATGGCCTAAGAGGCAGGACCTTGGCTAGATCAGTGCTGTCTTCATAGACAGGAGGCCACAGGGGCAGAGACCCCCAATCTTCTCCCACACTGTCTGACCAAACTGCAGAGTGTGCCTCTGCAGATGGCCACTGCCACCTCTGATAATGTTTCTAGAAGCCCCTAGAATGAAAAGGAGCCATGCAGTGTTCAGTCTCTGTTTCTTTAATGTCAACTCAGCCCCTTAGCTCAGCCGGGAGACAGAGCATGGCCACCAGTTTGTTCAGCAGCATCACAAACTGCTCCCAAAGCCACCTCTCTTGAAGAGAGGTTGTGAAGGGGTGGGGGGTGGTCTATTTCTGTCCCCAGACCCTTCTTGGCCTTTGTGTGGTTGCTGGAAGAACATGGGAGAATTTGTATCAGGGAGCTCAATTTAGGGACTCTCAAGGGAGAATGCCTAGAAGAGCTAAGTGTCTCCCAGCACTGAACCCCGTAAGATCAGACTCTTGACATACTACGAGGAAAATCAACACAAGCAGGACCAGGTATTTGCCAGAAGCTGTTCAGAGGTCAGTTAAGACCACTTTCTGGAGGATCCCGAGCCAAACAGTCACTGCTCTCCTGTGGTTCTTCAAAGCTAGCTGGCCAGCTACCTGGAGCCTGTCAGAGACCCTCATCATTGTACGTTGGGGAACTGGGCTTCAGGACGCTCTGAGGATTCTTCTCCACTAGAGGGCGCCATCTCACTTCACCTGTCAGAAGCAGGTCCTCTCCGTTCATGGAATCCAGGTACTGCATCTGAGAGAGAAAGCACAAGGGCAAGACAGCTGTGACATGGTCAAGGCATCCACCTCCTAGAAGAATGGGAGAGCATATAAAGGGCTCCAGACCGAGCCAGCTCCCGGCCAGCAAAGGGTCTCTGACCTTCCAGATGACTGCAGATCAGGAGGCTGAGAGTATAAATAGTGCAATGAAACTCACTGGGAAGGCTTTTGGAATTCTCAGTCAAATCTTGAATGTGCCTAGACAGACAGAACTTTCCCTTAGAACATTCTCTTCCTCTCACATCTTCCTAGAAAGTGTTTTTTTCCTTACCTCCCCAGAAAATGTGTTCTCTCTCTCCTCTCCTCTCCTCTCTCGCTCTCTTTCCTCTCCCCTCTCTCTCTTTTTCCTCTCCTGGCTCTCTCCTCTCCACCCACTCCCATACTTAAGATTCTTATTGGAGAGGGCCAATAAGACTCAGGGAGCAATAGGAGGGCCTAGGGATACTACATAAGGCCTCCAGCGTCCTCCAGCAGACCCTGAGACCACAGTTTGAGTTTGCTGACTGAAGCATGTGGCCCACCCTCAGCCCACTAGGTTGGCTGTGAATTCACTCCTTGAACATCTCTGCCATTACAATGGCCTCCTCCCAAATAACCTCCTGCTATTCTTTTGACTTTCCCATCATCCTTGTTTTCCCCTGAACCTGAGAGACAAAGTGCTGAATCCTCTTGTTGCCTTAACAGCTGTTGGGCCATCAGGAGACACAAACATAGAGCCTCTGGTTTTCTCCTTATGTGCCTCTAGCCTGTCTGGCATGGGGATGGAGCACTGCAACCCCAAGCATGAGCCTCTGGCTCCAGGAAGGACTGGTCTAAAGAGCAGGTTAGGGGGCCGGAGAGATAGCATGGAGGTAAGGCATTTGCCTTTCATGCAGGAGGTCATCGGTTCGAATCCCGGCGCCCCATATGGTCCCCCGTGCCTGCCAGGAGCAATTTCTGAGCCTGGAGCCAGGAATAACCCCTGAGCACTGCCGGGTGTGACCCAAAAACCACAAAAAAAAATAAATAAATAAAATAAAGAGCAGGTTAGATATAGCAACTGCATGTTGCTACAGGTTAAAGCTGCAGACCAGCTTCCAGCCTTCCCTGAACAAACTCAGAATCAAGTAGAGTACTCAGCACTCTGTTCCTAGCTATTACCTCACAGACTAACCTATTCCAGAATTCACCTTTTTTTTGTTTTTGTTTTTGGGTCATACCCGGTGGTGCTCTGTGCTCAGAAATCGCCTGGGCAAGCTCGAGGACCATATGGGATGCTGGGATTCGAACCACAGTCCGTCCTGGATTGGCTACATGCAAGTCATACGCCCTACTGCTGTGCTATCTCTATGGGTCCCAGAGTTCACCTTGTCCACAACTGTATTCTTTTGTTTGTTTGTTTGTTTTTTGGGCCACACCCAGTGTTGCTCAGGGGTTACTCCTGGCTGTCTGCTCAGAAACAGCTCCTGGCAGGCACGGGGGACCATATGGGACACCGGGATTCGAACCAACCACCTTTGGTCCTGGATCGGCTGCTTGCAAGGCAAACGCCGCTGTGGTATCTCACCGGGCCCCACAACTGTATTCTTGAGGGAAGGACTGGATCCTATTCATCTGCTTTCCTAACAGAGTGCCTGCCCAAATGCTTGCTGACAGTACAGGGTCTCCACCAAAGCTCACTGCTTCTCAATGAGCCCCATCACCATTATCTCTGGGTCTGAGGAGACTCCCTATGGGGACACTCATGTAGCAGCCCCTTCCTGCCAAGCCTTGAGACAGGTCCTGGCTGTGCCCTGTGGAGGTCCCTAGCTTAAGCCCATTATGGCAAACGGAAACATTGGGCCTCTCCAGAAGAGTGGACCTTCGCTGTGCCAAGTGCCACTCTGGTCTGAGGGTGAGTCCAGTCAACAATGAGTCTCAAAATCCCATGGGTGGGGCCCTGGCCACAATGCCTTCTTCGGAGCTCTGGCAGATTTGAAGAATGGTCAAAGAGAAGCCCTGGCTTCTAGAGTTCTCTACCTTCTGGGGCTAAAGAACAAGTGTGTGACAATCCACAAGCAGATTCTGTCACTCCTGTCCTTTCCTCAAAAGCTGAGGTTTGGCTTTCCCCTCTCCCGGCTAGTAGCGACTTGAAGGTCATGGTTACAGGTGAATGAGAATAACTGGGTGGTGAGGCCCCTTCGATACCAGGGGCCAGCCATGAAGCAAAGGTGTGACTCATCGGACAGCTTGATCTGATGAGCTGGCAGGGGCAGCTGAGGCCACTGGTGACTTCATGAATCATCCAGCTCAGGATTCGAGGTCAACTGTGTGTCCTGATCCTCAGGAGACCCTCTTCCCAACAAACGAAGTTGCTTGTTTCTCAGAAGACTTTCTTTCTAATAAAGGGTCAGGGTTCAGAGGCATCAGAGAGATCCAAATTCTCTATGGGCTTGAGTTTACTCTGGAGTTTTCTTCTAGAATCTTTGGCATCAGGGAACCACAAGGAAAGTCTGAGGGGTTAAGAACTCACAAGCAGGAGGGAGGATCTCCGTCTGACTAGAAGGTCAGATGGAGAAAACTTTAGAAGGGCCAGGAAATGCTACCTAGGGTGCAGTCCTGTTAGAACTTAGAAGCAAGAAATAGGAATCGTGGGGCTTACAGTGGATGCAAGGAGGACTGCAGTGGGAAGTCACATGGTCCCCATCCTCTTATCTTACATGCTTAGCATGGAATACAGACTTGGCACACTGCAGAAAATCAAGCATGCAGTGAAAAGTTTTGAAAGCAGATGACACAATGTCTTCTCTGGTCCCAGGCCCTGACATTATTGCTGACACAATTTGGGATCCTGCCTCTGCAGGCCTTCCAGAAGTCTGGCCTTCACAGACCCCAGGAAGGACCGATTCTCATTCTCTCTTCTCTCCTCTCCTGTCCCTTCCCTTCCCTTTCCTTCTGTCTCTTTCAAGTTTTTGGGCTACAGCTGGCTGTACTCAGGACTTATTCCTGACTCCTTGCTCAGGAATTATTTCTGATGGTGCCCTGGGGACAATCTGGGATATTGGGAATTAAACCTGGGTTGCATGCATGCAAGGCAAATGCCCTACCCACTGTACAATCACTCTGGCTCCCAAACCCCCTTTCTGTTTGGCCCTGGGGGGCAGCTCACCTGCTTCCTCACATATTCCACCAACAATTCAAGCTGGCGGGGGTCTTCACATTTCTGGTTGAAGAAGGTTCTCCAGAGGGCAGCAGCTAGCCCGCGATCATCTGAGAGGATTCCCTGAAACAGAGCACACATCCATTAGTCTTGGAGCCCCAAGACAAAAACGGGTATTGTGAACACGCCTACAACCACATAACCAGCTCAGAAGAACCTTATATGGGTCTGGGAGGTGGCTCAAAGGACTTAACACATATGTAGCATGCAGGAGACCAGGTTTTACTCCCCTGGCATTCCATGGCCCTCTGAGCATATGTAGAAGAACCCCTGAACACTGAGCCAGAAATAACCCCCATGCAATACTGAATGTGTCTCCCAAAACAAAGATAAAAAAACGTATACAAAGCAAGTGAGAAATGGAAATGCCAACATAGGGTGTTGCTGAAAGGCGCTTCTAAGAGCACCTGGCCCAACCCTTCATTTTATTCAAAAGCAAGAGCCTGGATCCTAGAAGGGATGCACAGAAAGGCTGATGTCTAGTTGTCCTACCCAGCTCCATAGTACACCTGTTTGGTCCCACAGATGAGGCCTAGAAGCAGCAGTAGAGCTTCCAGCCCATCAATGAGGACAGTGGTCCCTAATTCTGGACATACTTTTACAGAGAGGCACAGAGAGGCAGGGCTAGGGGATGTGTCTCCTGGGCCAAGGACATTTGGAGCTGACTGGCTGGCCCAGCCTGTCCCTCAGTAGAGAAGCAGGCTGTTGAGCAGGATGACCAAGCTCCAGAGGATGCCCAGAGCCTGTGTGTGCATGCACTGGTGTCTTTCCAACGTCAAGAGGGCCTCTGCTGAGAAGCTAAAATCCCACAGAAGTTACTTAGTGTCTGGGCTAGTTTCTAGCTAAAAATTTTAAGTGGGGAAGGGTAGGGTGTCTCAATTCTTGGGTAAGAGTGAGCAAAAGGGAGCCCCTGAGAAGTTTCACCATCTCGGAGCCAAGGTCATGTTGGAACCAGAATGGTATCTTATATAGAGTAAATGGCCTGACCATGTCCTAGCACTACCATTGCCAAGTTCAGGGATGGAGGGTAGTAATTCAGCTTGCCTCTCAACCCTCTCCTTTGTTAAATAGAGCAAACTATCTGTGCTAGTCATAGCAACCTTGAATTATAAAACAATGTGAAGGTGTTCTTTTTCTTTTTTCTTTGTAGAGGGTGGGTTGGGCCATACCCAGGGGCCATTCCTGGCTCTGTGCTCAGGGATCAGCCCTGATATGCTAGGAGGACCATATGCAGCACCTGGGTCAGGGCTGGGCACATGCAAGGCAAGTTATCTTACCCCAGAACTATCTCTGGCCATAAAGGTATTTTGTTAGGTAGTATGTCAATTAGAAATTAGAAGCTAGCTTTGGAGACATCTGTTCAGAGAAATGAAACAACAGTGGAGTCAGAATTCCAATGGAAGGCCTATTGGACATGAGGAAGACCTGAAATTACATCTGTCTGGCTAGGTGGATGTCCCTTTCCTCCCTAACTGGATGGCCTTTCCATATACAGACCACTCTCTGGCCAAGGGTATACAAGTAGCTGTGTTCCCTTGCTAGAATCCCCCAACATTTGTTGCTTGCAAAGGGAAGCTATCATCTTGTGACTCAGCAAAGCCTTTGGAAAGCCATTATACCTTCTGAAGACTCAGTTTCTCATGAGAGAAAAAAGCATACTTTTTTATCTCCAGGGGTTGTTGTGAGAATTAAGAGATAAGGAACATGAAAGCCTCTGTAAGTGGTTAATCACTACAAAAAGACCCAGAATCATTTCTCTGCCATGATTCTGTAGGCACCGCAGTACATAAGGTCTGTCTTTCGGCCTCCTGCCAGGAAGAACCATGTCCAGGATGGGGTGCTGACAGTTTGACAGAAAAACATTTCACCTGTTCCAAATGCTCCCCGCTAAACACCCCTATGAACCCATAGCTTATGAGAGCATTGGCACAATGGATGCATCAAGAAAACTAGTTTCTTCCGGTACATGGGACAGAAAAGCAAGGACAAGTTTGGGCACATCACCACTCTCCAACTCTTTGCTAACACAGTAGCCTGCCTGGGAAGTACCCTGGGCACAGACCTGAGTGCTTCTGGCAGCCACCCACATGGGCAACCTGGAAGAAATGGGAGTGGAAATGGGGGGGGGGTGTCACGGGACCAGGAGAGAGAGCATGGCACAGGCCAGCAGGAAAATAGGCAGCCTCAGCTTCAAGTGAGAGAAGGGACAGACTCCGTAAACAGAAGAAAAGGCTAATGCTGGCTTGACACGGGCGGCAGGCGCTAAGTAACAGCCTGCCTCAGCTCCAGACTCTCAGCAGTCTCACACAGCTGGTGCCTAAGGACCACAGGTGCCAAGAGAACAGAGATCACCCTTCCCACCTGAAAGATAAGGGCACTGAGCTCAGTGCTTATTTCACTAATTAGCAGTGGAACTGGGACCAGAATGCACCAGAAGGCCAAGTGAGGCGCCACAGAGCAAGAAGGCAAGAAGGGACAGTGGCTAACTCAGTGTGCCCCATGCCAGCTGCAAGCATGGTGACTAAATTAGCACACCCCAATCTAGCCACCTTCTATCCAACAAGCTAGCAAGGCAGGAAAAAAACCTCAAATAGCAAAAACAGGAGACTAGTCCAAAAAAGCAAAAAACTTCAAAGGAAGAAGGCAAAAAAGGGAACAAAGGTGCCCGAGACCCAAATATCAGGCCACATAAACATTTCCCCACAATCTCTATGAAGGGTTGTGTTTGTTTCCTCTCATTATATGAAAAGCAAACAAACTAAACCGAACTCCTCCACCAAATCCCCCCCAATGAACTTCCTGCAGGAAATTACGACATCTGGTGTAAAGTGATTGAGAGGAAGCCAAAGGGACGGCGTCGGCCCTCCCTTGGAGGGATCTGGCTAGAAAGTAGGTTGGAGTCCATAGGACACCAAAAGACGCTCCCATGCTGCACACAGGGTGGCTTGGTAGGGGGTCTCAGCTCCAGAGGAGATGATCCAGCCTGAGCTAGTGCACAGAGTGGCAGGTTACAGCCTGCAGATGAACAGGACACGCTGCACGGGGAAACACCAGCATGCTCTGTACATAGTGACTCCCCATTATTCAGTCTCAGCTCCTGTGACACTTCCCAGACCTTCCTCACCTCGCTAAATACACTCTGTCAGGCTGCCACTGCACTCCACTGAGAGATTTATTTGCTTGTTTACTTGTACACGGTCTGTCTCTAATAGAAGGTAAGGTCAAAGAGGCAGACAGTGTTTGTTTCACCCAACAATATCCATGAGAGCACTCAGTAGGCTCTGAATAAATAAGGGGACTTCGGTAGTGGTGAAGGTATAGTAACTTTGTACATCAAAACCATCAACAGGGCTAGAACAATAGCGCAGCGGTAGGGCGTTTGCCTTGCATGAGGCTGACCTAGGATGGACCTGGGTTCAATCCCTGGCATCCTATATGGCATCCCCAAAGCCAGCAGCGATTTCTGAGTGCATAGCTAGCTAGGAGTAATGCCTGAGCATCACCTAGTGTGACCCAAAAACAAAAAACCTATCAACAATGGGCTGAGCTGAGAACAAATCGTGATGGCCCCCTGAGCACCTGGCCCCTTAGGCAGAGTTGCTTTATGCATTTTGAAAGTGGGTATGAGGGCCCGGAGATATAGCATGGAGGTAAGGCGTTTGCCTTTCATGCAGGAGGTCATCGGTTCAAATCCCGGTGTCCCATATGGTCCCCCGTGTCTGCCAGGAGCGATTTCTGAGCCTGGAGCCAGGAATAACCCCTGAGCACTGCCGGGTGTGACCCAAAAACCACAAAAAAAAAAAAAAAAAAAAAATGAAAGTGGGTATGAATTGGGCCTAGGGATGTGAGCACAGTTCTGGTTTTCCCTCCTCACCCCAAGCAATGCCAGACCCCTACACCAACAGCTGGGTGAAGCCCCTGTCACAACGAAGTGAGTATGTTAAGCTCCCCAAGTATGTGACTTGTCAAGAAGATCATTTTGTGTGTGTGTGTGTGTGTGTGTGTGTGTGTGTATGTGTGTGTGTGTGTATGTGTGTATCTGTGTTTTTCTCTGAGGCACCTGAGGTGAGACAGTGACTGATCTGCCTTTGTCCTTCCAAACAGTACCCCACAGGCACTCAATAAATGCTTGTTAATTGAATGATTTAACCGTATTACTTACACACTGCTCTCTACCCAAGCATTAGGGCCTAGTGACTAGGCAAACTGCTGGGCATATTCAATCAAGTTGCCAAGGCAATAAAGATGAGGAAATAAAAACAGCCCCAGTGGAAGGCAATGCAAAAGCCCCCACTCTTCCCTCCATGGCTCTCTAGAAAGACCTTTGTCAGAGGAAGCCACTATACTGCCTAAGGCTTTGGAAAGTGATCTTACCTCATCATATCCCAAGATTGCTGCATAAAAATTATTTGTCATAAGGATCATGTTCTTCTTCAGGACATATGAATTAACCTAGAGAAACAAAATGGCACAAACAAAAGTATTAAATAAAGGAAAAATAACCCCTAAATTTTGATTTTGGGTCTGACCCATTTTATTAGTTTTGTAATGATGCTAAGAGAGGGCGCCAATGGGTCAAACTGCCAGTCCACCACCACAATTCCCTGATCTGTCAGGATTCCCCAAAATTTGAGAGCTGTGTTTATGTGTTGATCCCAAATGACATTAAGCAGCTAATTCCATTTAAGAAAAAGACTTTGTGCTATGTCCAATGAACACAAAGTATAAGATGTACAATCTAATATGGGCAAAGAGATGTGTAAAAAGAATTACACCACAATCTGCTGTCTCAATGCTCTTCCACAATGTTGAGCAGCACTGGGATGTGGCTCTTCGGCAGGAGACCTTGAGTTCTATCCTGGGCACCACACACACACACACACACACACACACACACACACACACACACACACACCCCAATCAAACAAAATACACAAACACACACACACACACACACACCCCAATCAAACAAAATACACAAAAACAGAACACCTTAAAAGGTACTGAATAATAAAGGAAAGTTAGTACCAATGGTACCTGCTTGGAAATTGAGGATGCATTCTCAGAGAAGTGTGACAGGAGGGAAAAGGGTCTGGGCATTAGGTAAAGGAATAGAGTATGCAAAGCTGTAGAAGGAAAGAAAATGCTAGGAACACTAAAAAGATGAGCTGAGGTTGGGACCACGTTAGACCGGGCTCAGGTTTGCCATGGTGAAAGATGGCAGGAAATTGTGGCCCGGAGAGATAGCACAGCGGCGTTTGCCTTGCAAGCAGCCGATCCAGGACCAAAGGTGGTTGGTTCGAATCCCGGTGTCCCATATGGTCCCCCGTGCCTGCCAGGAGCGATTTCTGAGCAGACAGCCAGGAGTGACCCCGGGTGTGACCCAAAAACCAAAAAAAAAAAAAAAAAAAAAAAGATGGCAGGAAATTGTGAGGCATTCAGAGGAGAGGCCTCAGAGCTGTGTGTGAGATGGTGAGAAAGGAGAGTTTTGGAAGCTGTGGTAAGAGGAGTGAGAGCAAATTGGGCTGACATCCAAGACTCTTTTTTTTTTTTTTTTTTTTTTTTTGGTTTTTGGGGTTACTTCTGGCTCTGCACTCAGAAATCGCTCCTGGCAGGCTCGGGGACCATATGGGATACTGGGATTCAAACCAGTGTCTCTCTTGGATCAGCTGCGTGCAAGGCAAGCCCTCTACCGCTGTCTTATCTCTCCATCCCCAAGACTCTTCATGTTAAAAGACATTTTCTTTCTGTTTGGGGACCACATCCTTAAGAGATTATGTAGTGCTGGGGACCAAACCCAGGTCTCCCTCATGTAAACCATGCATTCCTGGCTCTGCACTCATGAATTATTCCTAGTGCATGGGAAACCATATGGGATGCCAGGGATCAAACCCCAGACCTAGATTAGAAGTGTGTAAGGTGTTCTATTCTCTGTACTATTTCGCCAGACTCTGGGCTTGAATATTTAAATGGACAGATTTTAGAACAACAAAAAGTCATTTGGAAATTTTGTGAAGGGAAAGATTTGTGCCTGACAGGCTTAATAATGGCCATGCTCATTTATCAAGCACCTGTTATCGTTATTGATGATATTATCTTCTCTAGCCATTACCCATACTCACAGGGGTCAAATCTGCTACAGTTACAGCTACACAGACACAGAAAATGGAGACACAGAGCTAATTTCCTCTCTACTGTAAGGTTGGGCCTATAACCAGATATATATCTACTTTGGAGCTCTCCCTTCTAGACGAAATGTTCTCTGAATTAACCAAGAAAAATCAGAGCCATAAACAAAATGTCAGATGTCAAAGAACAGGAACAACTCTCAGGGTAAATATTCAATAAACCTGCTCAGCAGACAGAGCTTTTTATTTTGCTTTCAGGCCATATCTGGCAGTGCTCTGAGCACTGTGATGCTCACAGGACCAGGCAATGAGCGGTTGTGGGGGAACCAAACCTAGGCTTCATATATGCAAAGCACCTTTGATCATGTCCCTAGGCCAGCAGAGTGAGTTTCTATGTTGCCTAAAAGTTGTAAGATTTAGAGTTAGAAGGGTCCTTAGAGATCCCTAGCTCAATCCCTTAGAGAAAACAGTAAATGGGAAAGAGAAGGACTTGTCCAAGATCACATATCCCGTAGTGCAGAGGTGGGAAACAAGCTGATATCTAAAGATCTGTTCCTGCTCTATATGAACTGGTGTTTCCAGAGACCACTGACACATTAGTCAGAGAATCTCAATTGTGGCATGTCTTTTTTTTTTTTTTTTTTTGGTTTTAGGGCTACACCCAGTGAGGCTCAGGGGTTACTCCTAGCTATGCGCACAGGAGGAAGCCCCTGAAGGCCATGTGTGACCCCAAAAACGAAACAAAACAAACAAAAAAAAACCCGCACCTGAAACCAGAGAGCATGGGGGTAGGGCATTTGCCTTGCATGCAGAAGGACGGTGGTTCGAATCCCGGCATCCATATGGTCCCCGAGCCTACCAGGAGTGATTTCTGAGTGTAGAGCCAGGAGGAACCCCTGAGCGCTGCTGGGTGTGACCCCCCAAAAAAAAACCTAAACAAACGAAAAAAGAAATCGTGCCTGGGTTGGGGGACCACATGGGACGCCGGAGGATCCAACCATGGTCCATTCTAGGCTAGCGCATGCAAGGCAGACACCCTACGGCTAGGCCACCGCTCCAGCCCCATGTGGCACGTCTTTTTATGCGCAAACATACTTTGTCCTTTGGGGATGTACCTACATCTGGCCAGCAATTGCCCAGGAAGAATGCAGATCAAGAATCAAACTTCTTTGGGGGGGGGCATACCCAGCTGTGCTTAGGGCTTACTCCTGCCACTCCTCGTGGGCTTCAGGGACCATATGGGATGGCAGGTATCAAGCTGGGTTGCCACTTACAAGATAAACACAATACTCTCTGTACTATCACTCGGGTCCCTCAAATTTCTTCTTAGCTAGGCTCCTTCTACTTACAATCTAACTTGGAGTGACCCATATGCTGCTTCTACTCTAACCTCTGGCCAAGAGATGACATAGTGCCACAGCTAGGAATGGCTTTCAGATATCATCACCCAGGCTGGATTAGATCATGTAAAGGGCCCTTCCTGGAACAGAGTGGACGCTCGATCAGTGAAGACACATGATCCGCAGACAACAGGTGAGGGTAAGTGAGAACAGCTTCCCAAACTACTACTCACCCCACTGGGCCCTTCTAATCAGCCGAGAAGTCAAGGGGAGCTAGACATTCCCTCTGGTGAACCTCTTTTAGGATTTCATTGTTTCACTTTGGCCTTCATTTGCTGGTATTAAGACTATGTCTCCACTGCCTGACCATTTCCTAGAGCATACACTCTACGAGTACAAAAACGGGCAAATCAGATGAGAAACTTGTCCCAGCGAACACTCAGCTAATTCCTTACACTCGTCTCTTCTCCATAATGCTTTTCTTCTTACAAAAATCCATACACACCAGTGCCACCAAGGAAAAGGCTCTTTTTATATCAATTACTCATATTTTCCCATTTATTCAAGCTATTAAAAGTCATGCAGATATTTTATAAGCCATCAGGATTTGGTGACTGGTATTACTGAATGTTTAATAATAAACGAAACACAAGAAATCAGAGGGTTAAATGATGATTGCAATTCCTGTAATGACTTAATTAAATTTTTACTGAGTACATAAGCTATGATGTCATTTCTAGCCAACCATATATCTGTTTTCCCAGCATGCCACAGGGTGGGAGCACTGAAAAGGAGGCAAGGTTAAATGAACAGCAAGTTTCAGCTGAAATGGGGAGGGGAGCAAGGCTCATGTAACACACTCAATAAATTATCCCTTCATTTTTAAACAAAGTCCATGAGTTATAATATATTTGCCATGCACTTTTTATGACATAATAAAAATGTTACCTTAAGGATTACTTAACACATACTACAAATGTTATAGCAGAGGCAGGCACAAGGGGCAAAGAAAATAAACATGAGCAGGCCAGGGACGGGTCTTGGAGTTTATGTCCCAGAGGAACAGCATAATATATTAAAAAAGAAACCCAAAAAATAGAGTGGGGGACAAGAGTTCAGGGTTACTAATAAGCAGATTAATGAATGAGACAACCAACAGGGAACACAAGTGATGATGAATCTTGCAGGGCACATGTTTAATTTAACTATTCTTCTTTTCACTTTTCCTTTCTTTTGATTTTTGAGTTATACCCAGCGATGCTCAGAGGTTACTCCTGGTTCTGCACTCTGGGATCTCTCCTAGTGGTATGCTCAGGACTACATGACGCTGGGGATTAAACCTGGGTCAGCTGTGTGCAAGTTAAGTGCAGTACCTGTTATACTATCACTTTCCCTTAATTAATGTAGTCTTGAGGAGGAACATTACCTTTAAAAAGATGCCAATCAATTTGAGGTCAAGTCACAGCCATTCCCCTTTTCACTATGGTTACTCTTCAGGACTCATATATGACTGCCTAACAAAGAAACCAGATTATAAAGACAGGGGACTGATGGAGGACTGAGTTTCAGTCCATAAGCACTCTAGAGTTCTTTGTGACTAATCTTCTGTCATTTTTCCTGCCTCACTTTCCTCCCATTGCCCTATTTTTTCTCATTCTTCAGAGTAAATTACGTTCTGTTTCATCAACATGTCAAGTTCTCAAGTTCTTGAGCATACTACTGGTGGGGAATTTTCTTCTCCTTTCTTTATCCACTAGTATGCTGACTTCTTTTTTTTTTTTTTTTTGGTTTTTGGTTTTTGGATCACACCCGGCATTGCTCAGAGGTTACTCCTGGCTGTCTGCTCAGAAATAGCTCCTGGCAGGCACAGGGGACCATATGGGACACCGGGATTCGAACCAACCACCTTTGGTCCTGGATTGGCTGCTTATAGGCAAACGCCGCTGTGCTATCTCTCCAGGTCCCTAGTATGCTGACTTCTTACCCTCTAAAAGCTTAGCTTACAAACCGTATCTTGTATAAAGCATCCTCTCCCCTCAGTCTATTGGTACTACCAAAGTGCTTCAAATCCAGGAGTGATCTCACAAATTACAGTATGCCAAGAACTATGCTGAGAGCTTGTGTGTGTGTGTGTGTGTGTGTGTGTGTGTGTGTATACATACATACATACATTTATAATATATGAGCTCACTTAATCCTCCCCTCAGACTATGAAGTATTGTTCCTCTTCCCAGTTCAGAGAAAAAGAAACTAGTCAGGACTGGAGCAATAGCACAGCGGGTAGGGGATTTGCCTGGCACAGGGCTGACCCGGGGTTGATCTCCAGCATCCCATATGGTCCCCCAAACCTGCCAGGAGCAATTTCTGAGCACAGAGTCAGGAGTAAACCCTGAGTGCCACCGGATATAGCCCAAACAAACAAGCAAAAAAAAATAAATAAATAAATAAACCAGTCTTTACTGGAACAAAATCCACAAATAACGTGATTGTCCCTTCATGGTCCTCTATGGCAGGTTATCTGTAGAGATATGGTTATGAAGTGCTAACGTGGTCCTGAAGAAATACCACCTGGAGATGCCCAATTCTGAGAGTAACTAGAGATAGGTTACCATTTACTAATATATAAGAATGGGGAAGGGATACAATTTATGGTATTGAAAGAGAGAATGGGAGGGGCCGGAAAGGTGGCACTAGAGGTAAGGTGTCTGCCTTGCAAGCACTATCGTAGGACGGACCACGGTTCCATCCCCCAGCGTCCCATATGGTCCCCCCAAGCCAGGGGCGATTTCTGAGCGCATAGCCAGGAGTAACCCTTGAGCATCAAATGGATGTGGCCCAAAAACAAAAAAAAAAAAATGAGAGAGAATGGAAGAAGGTTGGACACTTTGAGGACTAAAGCATAAGGTCCGCATCAAACTCTTAAGGCTGCAATGTAGTACAAAAGGTTACAGGTCATATTTTTTGTTGTTGTTCTTTTGGGGCCACAGCCGGTGGTGCTCAGGAGTTACTCCTAATTCTGTGCTCAGAAATTACTCCTGGCAGGCTCAGGGATCTACGAGATACTGAGAATCAATTCCAGTTGGCTGCATGCAAGGCAAAACCCCTACTCACTGTGCTATTGCTCTAGCCCCAAGTTAGATTTAATTGTTGCTTCTCAGGTAGTCACCAGCCAGATTTTTACAGTATTAACACTGAGGGTCATAGTTACTTGCAGTAACAGGTTCATATGCACTGAATATCTGCCAGCCTATTCACATTAGAAATATGGTACAGGAGGGGCCTGAGTGATAATATTAGGTGTTTCAGTCAGCAAGGGGATCACATCAGGGCAATCCAGAGTCTATGAAGAAAAGAAGCTCTTTTCTTTTCTTTTTTTTTTTTTGTTTTTGGGCCACACCCAGCAGTGCCCAGGGGTTACTCCTGGCTGTCTGCTCAGAAATAGCTCCTGGCAGGCACGGGGGACCATATGGGACACCGGGATTTGAACCAACCACCTTTGGTCCTGGATTGGCTGCTTGCAAGGCAAACGCCACTGTATTATCTCTCCGGGCCGATTTTTTTTTTTTTTTTGAAAAGAAGCTCTTTTCAAGCTTCCTTGTAGTTTTCTTTTTTGAGACTTGTGTCAAACTATTTTGTGAGCCCTAGCTACCTACCAATAAATTTGTTTACTTAAATTAGCTGAGCTTGGTCTCTGTGCCTACACACATAGTAAGATTCATTTCATTTATTTACTAAAAAACTTGATAATAATATAATAATGCTATCTTAACATTTGTTGAAAGAGCACTCTATGCCAGAAACTGTAGTAAAGCCTTATGTCGGTAATCCCTTAATATTCTTAATAATCCTAAAATGGTGGGCTGCATGGAGTAATAATATAGCAAAAAGTAGGGAGCTTGACATGCATGTGGTATGTGGTCATCCCAGGTTTGATCAAGGCACCCTGATCCCTTGAGACCCACCAGAAGTGATCCCTCAGTGCAGACCTAGGAGTAAACCCTGAGCATCACCGGGTATATATACCTATCCCCTTCAAAAAAAATTCTAAAATTGATTAAATTTTTTTTATTTTATTAAAAACACTGTAATCAACTAAGTCTTTCATAGTTGGATTTCAAATATATAGTGAATCAAGGCCATTCCCACCACCAGTGTCAATCTCCTTCCACCAACATTCCCAGAGTGCATCCTATACCACCACTCTTTGCCCCCAGGTCTGCCAGTATTACAGGCCCATTTTAAGTTGAGATTGTTAAAGTTTAGGTCTCTTGATTCTTTTTCTTTTTCTTTTATTTATTTATTTATTTATTTATTTTTTTGGTTTTTGGGTCACACCCGGCAGCGCTCAGGGGTTACTCCCAGCTCTATGCTCAGAAATCACTCCTGGCAGGCTCGGGGGACCATATGGGAAGCCGGGATTTGAACCACCATTCTTCTGCATGAAAGGCAAATGCTTTACCACCATACTATCTCTCTGGCCCGGGTCTCTTGATTTTATTGTTGTTGACTTTGGCTTGGATATTTAGTTCTGTCCTTTTTTTCCTTTCTTTCACGAATGCACCTGAGACCATTTGGCCTCTGGCACCCATCCTTTTTATTTTCTTGGTTTTTTTTTTTGTTGTTGTTTTTTTTTGTGTGTGTGTGTGTGTGTCACATCCAGCAGCGCTCAGGGGTTACTCCTGGCTCTACGCTCTGAAATCGCTCCTGGCAGGTTCGGGGGACCATATGGGATGCTGGGACTCGAACCACCGTCCTTCTGCATGCAAGGCAAACACCATACCTCCATGCTATCTCTCTAGTCCCTTATTTTCTTAATTTTATAAAAAAAAATGCAGAAATATGAGGTAAAACAAAGCAATCTGTGTCCCAACATTCTGTGAAAAAGGCAGGAGCCCCTATCTAAAAGATTAAAAAAAGGGGGATGGTGGTAGTTTTTGCATAGGTGCAGCAAAAGTTGGGGAATAAAACCTTTGGCCTAAAAAATAGGGTGTTCCTACCCATGAAGCATCCTGCCATTACAGGCTCCAGGCATACTAAATTGTCTAACCCCAAAATATTTCTGCATGATCCCAGGAAAAGTTCTCCTTAATCACAGTTGTCAAAGTCAGGCTTCTGTAATTAGAGATCTTGGTATCTCTAATTGTCAAAGTCAGGGTATCATGGAGTGTCTTTTGGTTTCATCTGTTAGGTGGTAAGGCAGGGAAACATGCCCAGAAAGTAAGTTGTTGCTGTTTCCAAGTCATCAGGGTGTCATACGAACCCACTCTGGAGCAAGTCAGTGTAGGGCAACAATAGAAGTTCAATTCCTGGTGCTGTTGCAGAAAACTATGTGGTTCCAAGGATGGGATCCAAATTTCAGGGGTGAATGGTCAATGTCCCATTGACTGAAACCTAAGTCACTATGACAAATGTTCAGGATGAAAGGTCCCTCTGCAATATAAAACTTCTGAGTTCCTATCTGTATTAGATAAGATCTTTTTTTTTGTTTTTTGTTTGTTTTTGGGCCACACCCATTTGATGCTCAGGGGTTACTCCTGGCTATGCGCTCAGAAATCGCTCCTGGCTTGGGGGAACCATATGGGACGCTGGGGGATCGAACCACGGTCCGTCCTATGCTAGCGCTTGCAAGGCAGACACCTTACCTCTAGCGCCACCTTCCCGGCCCAAGATCTTCTTTTAGATGTAAGAATTTCCCATGCATAAAGGAACAATGCCACATACTACTGGTGCATATGGGGGTAAAAACAACAAGCTAAACAATCTCTATAACCTGGTTCTAATCTGAACTCAGAACCCAAGAGAAACTTATCTACTAGAATTTCCTACTAAACAAATCCAAAAATAAGATGGGAAAACTACCCCTATATAAGGAAATACACACTAAAATTATACTTACATATATACACATACATATATATATGTATAAATATTAAATAGTCTTGGGTGGAGGGTAAAATCTGGAGCACAGCTTCAGCCTGTAACGTGGTCTTGTGGAGTCTGAAATATACAGCTCCCAGCAACCACAAATCAGGAAATATCCTCGAGCTGAGGGTCTCTCAAAAGGCAAATTCATTAGCAAGCAACAGTCCACATCGAAGGGAAGTGGGAGAAAGGGGCCGCTGAGAGCAAATCATCATCAGTGGTGGCAGCTGGCAGCAGCTTCTTCCTGGGCTGAGGCAAGGTGGGCTGGGAAACTGTTCTTTCACTTTGGGGACTGGCTGGGAGCTAGTTGGGATGGAGAAAAACTTCTGGTTCCTGAAATGGCCACAGGAAGCAGACAATCAGGACTGGTGGCTAAACCCCGGAAGGAGGCTGAGGGAAGGCCCTGCAGGCAGCACGGGTCGCATTGATGGATAAAAATGACCTTTTGGGGGCTAGAGCGTTGGCGCAAATGGTAAGGCGTCTGCCTTGCCCGCGCTAGCTTAGGACAGACTGCAGTTCGATCCCCTTGTGTCCCATATGGTCCCCCAAGCCAGGAACAATTTCTGAGCACATAGCCAGAAGTAACCCCTGAGCGTCACCAGTGTGGCCCCCCCCCCAAAAAAAAAACTTTTTCCCTCATTTAATATAAGAACATCATCTTATTTTCTGTGATGCATTTAAAAACCCTCAAAGTTTGATGCTTTTACCTTTACATGTTTTTAATATTTTTTATTAAAATTCCTTGTTAATAGTATAATAGTAAATATGTTGTTCCCTTTCTTCCCCACTGAATTAGTCAATGATCTCCTTGTGGGGAACAAAAGATGGCACACATCTAGGTATACTTACAGACAATGAATATATTTTCTCTCATAATGAGTGTAGTACTAATTAGAGCCCATGTACTTTCACAAAGTTCAAGACAGCTCCCCAAGTCAGAAGAATCTGGGGACAGTGAAGCAGGTTTGCATACATGTTGCTGCTCTTTTCAATTACAATTCTAGCTCAAGGAGGAAGAGGTCCAGTTCCTATCCCATTAGTCTGTCCAGGCCTGATCTCCATTCTTCCCAAAGCAGTATTGTTGTTGACACCCAGTAGTGCTCAGGACTTACTTCTGGCAGACTTGCATACTATAAGGGGTCTCGGGAACTGAACAGGAGTTGGCTACATGCAAGAAAAACAAAATACACACTGTACTACCACTCCAGGCCCCTTCATAAAGTAATCTTTACCACAATAAATAAGTAGTAATAGTATCTCTTGTCTCTACTGCTTATTAGAATTTTGTCTTTAGGGCCGGGCGGTGGCGCTAAAGGTAAGGTGCCTGCCTTGCCTGTGCTAGCCTTGGACGGACCATGGTTCGATCCCCCGGTGTCCCATATGGTCCCCCAAGCCAGGAGCAACTTCTGAGAGCATAGCCAGGAGTAACCCCTGAGCGTTACTGGGTGTGGCCCAAAAACCAAAAAAAAAAAAAAAAGAATTTTGTCTTTAGAGTCAAAATTCATAACAGTTTAACGTATAAGGAGACCTGACTGAACAGAAAAGGAACTTTATAATAATCAGGTTAAAGTAAGTGCTCAGTGGACTGAGCACATGCTTTATAATGTGAAGGGCCTAGCACTAGCATGGTTCCCTCAGTACCACTGGGTCCAAAACAGAGCCTTAGAGTACAACCAGGGAAGTGCTCTCCAAGAAACAAAAGAAAGAAAGGAATGGAGACAGGAAAGGGAACCAGAAAGGGAAAGAAAACTGAAAAAGAACTACAGAGGCCGAAGAGATAACAGCAGGTTATCTTACATGCAGCTGACCTAGGCTCAATCATAGGGGTCATATATGCCCACTGAGTCCACCAGGAATAATTTCTGAGCACAGCCAGGAGTAACCCCTGACTACAGCCGGTGAGACCCAAAACCAACTAACTAAACTAAAAGAAAACTATAAAATGGGTCGGAGAGATAGCATGAAGGTAGGGCATTTGCCTTACAAACAGAAGGACAGTGGTTCGAATTCTGGCATCCGATATGGTCCCCCAAGCCTGCCAGGAGCGATTTCTGAGCGTAGAGCCAGAAGTAACCCCTAAGAGCTGCTGGATGTGACCCCCACAAAAAAAGAGAAAACTATAAAGTGGCCATCTGAATTTCTTTTTTTTTTTTTTTTTTTTTTTTTTTGTGGTTTTTGGGTCACACCCGGCAGTGCTCAGGGGTTATTCCTGGCTCCAGGCTCAGAAATTGCTCCTGGCAGGCACGGGAGGACCATATATGGGACGCCGGGATTCGAACCGATGACCTCCTGCATGAGAGGCAAACGCCTTACCTCCATGCTATCTCTCCGGCCCCGGCCATCTGAATTTCTATCTAATTGGTACTCTAACAACTAACTCTGAAGTAAATAGGTTAGCATTAATCTCACAAGTATCAATGTGAAAAAGCTCAGAAGGTGAAAACAGTTATTTTAAACTTTAAAATAATTGGGGGTGGTGTTGAGACCCACTAAGCAGTGCCTGAGATCAAACATAAGCCTCTAGCATGCAAAGTATGCACAGCCCTTTGAGCTATCTCTACAGAAAATAGTTTATTGGTGTTCACTAACAGCTAATAATCAATTAATAAGACAATTACTTGAAGTGAGAGCAAAGAATAATTCCATTCACATCAACTAGTATGGCTCTAGTTAAAAAAAAAAAAGCCTGGTATTGGAGAGGTTGTAGAAACATTAAAACACTTATGCATTACTAATGGGAATGTAAATGGTACAGCCACCAAGGAAAATGGTTTGGAGATTTCTCAAAAGGCTAAATATAGAACACCCTGTGACCAAGTGAATACATGCCTAAGTAGATATCCAAAATAATTGAAAGCTGAACTGGAACAGATATTTGTATACTAATGTGCATAACATAATTCACACTAGCCAAAAGATGGTAACAATCAAAGTGATGGATGTATATAAAATTGTGTGTACATGAAATAGAAATTTTGTGCTACAATAATGCTGAAACTTGAAATTATCTTAAAAAGCATCTCTAATAATATTATATGTTCTACTCCTATGATACCTTAAATGTAATGGTACATTTTTGGCTTAGGGTCATACCTGGTGATACTCAGGGATTAATTACTCTTGGCTCAGTGTTCAGGGGTCACTCCAAGCAGTGCTTAGGAATTACCTTAAATAGGCAAATTCTTAGAGGCAGAAAGTACAACCAGAGGCTGAATAGAGAGGAAGTGGAGGTCGTTGTTATATAATTTAGAGGATGGTGAAAGATTGTTGTTGGGCACAAGTAGGTGGTAGTGGGTTCAACAATATCATAGTATTATTAATTAATAAATATATTTTGTTATTATTTTGGTCCCTGGGATCACCTCTGCCAGGGTTCAGGAGACCATATGGGATACCTGAGATCAAACACAGGTCAGCCGCATCCAAGGAAAGTGCCCTACTTGCTATGCTATCTCTCATGCTCCTCAATGTATTTAATTGTGCTTGATTATACTTAATATCATATAATGTCTACTTTTCTACAATAAAAGAAAATTGGGCACGGAGAGATAGCACAGTGGTGCTTGCCTTGAAAGCAACCGATCCAGAACCTAAGGTGGTTGGTTCAGATCCCATTGTCCCATATGGTCCCCCGTGCCTGCCAGGAGCTATTTCTGATCAGACAGTCAGGAATAACTCCTGAGCACCACCGGGTATGACCCAAAAACCCCCCAAAAATAAAAATATAAAAAAAAAGAAAAGAAAATTACAAATGGTAATTACAAATGATTCTTCTCAGACACATCTTTCAATTGGTGACTCAACCAATTTTAAAGCCTCGAAGATGATACTTACCCCATTCTGAACAGTGGCATCATGAAATAATCTATGTTCCTTGCTAAATCAAAAGCCATCTAAGCACAGAATTCTGTATTATTTTGCACATGTTCAATAAGCCTATATTACATGCTTATGTATTACTACTGGTCTGCTGTTAAAAAAAGTTAAAAAAGTTTGTAATCACATGTGAAAGATACACCCCCCAAAATAATTATATAATTCTAAGTGCACTAGGTAAAAATGGCAGTGATAAGATTGAGAAGCTACAAAGCTTCATACATGAGACAACATTATGCTTGGCGTTACAGGTGGCAGAAACTGGGACTTTTCAGATTTTTCAGAAAGAATGATAAATTTTTCAAGCCACAAAGTCACAAGTCTAGTATTTTTAGTGAACAAGTAAACAAGTCTAGTATTTTTATTTAAAAAAATAAAATTGTAGGTCCGGAGAGATAGCACAGCGGCAGGGCATCTGCCTTGCACATGGCCAACACAGAATGGACCTGGTTGGATTCCCGACATCTTATATGGTCCCCCAGCCTGACAGGAGTGATTTGTGAGCACAGAATCAGGAGTAACCCGAGTGCTGCTTGGTGTGGCCCAACCTCCCCTGCCAAAAAAAGTAGGGGCCAGAGCGATAGCACAGCAGGTAGGGTGTTTGCTTTGTACACAGATGACCCAGGTTTGATCCCCAGCATCCCATATGGGCCCCAGAGCTTGCACAGAGCCAACAGTAATCCCTGAGCATTTCTGGGTGTGGCCCTAAAACCAAAACCGAAAGGAAGAAAGAAAGAAAAGGAAGGAAGGAAGGAAGGAAGGAAGGAAGGAAGGAAGGAAGGAAGGAAGGAAGGAAGGAAGGAAGGAAGGAAGGAAGGAAGGAAGGAAGGAAGGAAGGAAGGAAGGAAGGAAGGAAGGAAGGAAGGAAGGAAGGAAGGAAGGAAGGAAGGAAGGAAGGAAGGAAGGAACCAAGATTTCATGGTGGGTAAAAAACAGAACTAAAGGCACTGTGCAATGGGAAAGGGCTCCCAACACCTTATTAAGGAAAGACAAAGAAGGTGTCTAAAACTGATAATCTGGACAGATACATTTTCTAATCATTTTTTTTGTTTGTTTTTTTGGGGGGCCACACCCGGCGATGCTCAGGGGTTACTCCTGGCTGTCTGCTCAGAAATAGCTCCTGGCAGGCACAGGGGACCATATGGGACACCGGGATTCGAACCAACCACCTTTGGTCCTGATCGGCTGCTTGCAAGGCAAACGCCGCTGTGCTCTCTCTCCGGGCCCACATTTTCTAATCTTAACGAGAAGTAAAGACCACACCAAAATGATAATACAGCAGTAGGGTGCTTGCCTTGCAAAAGACCAATTTGGATTTGATCCCTGGTCCACTTGAGGTCTCCTGAGTCCCTTCAGGATCAATCCTGAGCACCATCAGGTGTGGCCCAAAAAACATGAACCACAGGAGACTGCTGCAACTGCAACAACTGCTGCAACTGGTAAGGAACTGAGTTAATGTTAAGGGCCAAATGGAAAGCAGAGGAAAAGATGCTCTCAAGTGAAATGTTGATAGCAGCATCAACAGAACTGGATCAACAAGTTGGAGGTGGAGAAGAGTGACTTGCACCTAGTCAGACCTCACGGAGGCTAGCTGAGAACACAACATTAAATGTAATAATAAGCTGATGACTTTCTGACCCTGGCAGTACTAAGTGTAGACAACCAGTCTTGTAGGATTTCAGCAATCACTGTGCCCTCAATGTCTCCTATGTTGTGGTAACGGAAAATATTACTTGGACAAGACGTAATATGAGCAAGACATCTATTTAGCTTGAGCCTGGCAGGCGTCTCTAGTGGTACAGGAGAACAACACACCAGGGCCCAGGA